>NC_079358.1:8737559-8776717 GCF_029582105.1 Oenanthe melanoleuca
ATCAGGGATGGGATCAGGGACGGGATCAGGGATGGGATCAGGGACGGGATCAGGGATGGATCAGGGATGGGATCAGGGATGGGATCAAGGATGGGATCAGGGATGGGATCAGGGATTGGATCAGGAACGGGATCAGGGATGGGATCAGGGATGGGATCAGGGATGGGATCAGGGATGGGATCAGGGATGGGATCAGGGATGGGATCAGGGATGATGGGATCAGGGATGGGATCAGGGATGGGATCAGGAACGGGATCAGGGATGGGATCAGGGATGGGATCAGGGATGGGATCAGGGATGGGATCAGGGATGGGATCGGGATGGATCAGGGATGGGATCAGGGATGGGATCAGGGATGGGATCAGGAACGGGATCAGGGATGGGATCAGGGATGGGATCAGGGACGGGATCAGGGATGGGATCAGGAACGGGATCAGGGATGGATCAGGGATGGGATCAGGGATGGGATCAGGGATGGGATCAGGGATGGGATCAGGGATGGGATCAGGAACGGGATCAGGGATGGGATCAGGAATGGGATCAGGGATGGGATCAGGAACGGGATCAGGGATGGGATCAGGGACGGGATCAGGGATGGGATCAGGGATGGGATCAGGGATGGGATCAGGGATGGGATCAGGGATGGGATCAGGGATGATGGGATCAGGGATGGGATCAGGGATGGGATCAGGAACGGGATCAGGGATGGGATCAGGGATGGGATCAGGAACGGGATCAGGGATGGGATCAGGGACAGGATCAGGGATGGGATCAGGGATGGGATCAGGGATGGGATCAGGGATTGGATCAGGAACGGGATCAGGGATGGGATCAGGGATGGGATCAGGGATGGGATCAGGAACGGGATCAGGGATGGGATCAGGGATGGGATCAGGGATGGGATCAGGGATGGGATCAGGGACGGGATCAGGGATGGGATCAGGGATGGGATCAGGGATGGGATCAGGGATGGGATCAGGAACGGGATCAGGGATGGGATCAGGGATGGGATCAGGGATGGGGTCAGGGATGGGATCAGGGATGGGATCAGGGATTGGATCAGGAACGGGATCAGGGATGGGATCAGGGATGGGATCAGGGATGGGATCAGGGATGGGATCAGGGATGGGATCAGGGATGATGGGATCAGGGATGGGATCAGGGATGGGATCAGGAACGGGATCAGGGATGGGATCAGGGATTGGATCAGGGATGGGATCAGGGATGGGATCAGGGATGGGATCAGGGATGGGATCAGGGATGGGATCGGGATGGATCAGGGATGGGATCAGGGATGGGATCAGGGATGGGATCAGGAACGGGATCAGGGATGGGATCAGGGATGGGATCAGGGACGGGATCAGGGATGGGATCAGGAACGGGATCAGGGATGGATCAGGGATGGGATCAGGGATGGGATCAGGGATGGGATCAGGGATGGGATCAGGGATGGGATCAGGGATGGGATCAGGAACGGGATCAGGGATGGGATCAGGGATGGGATCAGGAACGGGATCAGGGATGGGATCAGGGATAGGATCAGGGATGGCAGCGGCACCGGCAGGAACCCGAACTGCTGCCGGTTGGACACGAACATCTGCACCCCTGGAATGGGATCGGGAATGTCGGGATCGGGAATGGGATCAGGGATGGGATCAGGGATGGGATCAGGGATGGGATCAGGGATGGGATCAGGGATAGGATCAGGGATGGGATCAGGGACGGGATCAGGGATGGGATCAGGGACGGGATCAGGGATGGGATCAGGGATGGGATCAGGGATGGGGTCAGGGATGGGATCAGGGATGGATCAGGGATGGGATCAGGGATGGATCAGGGATGGGATCAGGGATGGGATCAGGAACGGGATCAGGGATGGGATCAGGGATGGGATCAGGAACGGGATCAGGGATGGGATCAGGGATGGGATCAGGGATGGGATCAGGGATGGGATCAGGAACGGGATCAGGGATGGGATCAGGGACGGGATCAGGGATGGGATCAGGGATGGGATCAGGGATGGGATCAGGGATGGGATCAGGGATGGCAGCGGCACCGGCAGGAACCCGAACTGCTGCCGGTTGGACACGAACATCTGCACCCCTGGAATGGGATCGGGAATGTCGGGATCGGGAATGGGATCGGGAACGGGATCAGGGATGGGATCAGGGATGGGATCAGGGATGGGATCAGGGATGGGATCAGGGATGATGGGATCAGGAACGGGATCAGGGATGGGATCAGGGACGGGATCAGGAACGGGATCAGGGATGGGATCAGGGATGGGATCAGGGATGGGATCAGGGATGATGGGATCAGGAACGGGATCAGGGATGGGATCAGGGATGGGATCAGGGATGGGATCAGGGATGGGATCAGGGATGGCAGCGGCACCGGCAGGAACCCGAACTGCTGCCGGTTGGACACGAACATCTGCACCCCTGGAATGGGATCGGGAATGTCGGGATCGGGAATGGGATCAGGGATGGGATCAGGGACGGGATCAGGGATGGGATCAGGGATGGGATCAGGGATGGGATCAGGGATGGGATCAGGGACGGGATCAGGGATGGGATCAGGGATGGGATCAGGGATGGGATCAGGGACGGGATCAGGAACGGGATCAGGGATGGGATCAGGAACGGGATCAGGGATGGGATCAGGGATGGGATCGGGGATGGGATCAGGGATGGGATCAGGGATGGGATCAGGGATGGGATCAGGAACGGGATCAGGGATGGGATCAGGGATGGATCAGGGATGGGATCAGGGATGGGATCAGGGATGGCAGCGGCACCGGCAGGAACCCGAACTGCTGCCGGTTGGACACGAACATCTGCACCCCTGGAATGGGATCGGGAATGTCGGGATCAGGAACGGGATTGGGAATGGGATCAGGGATGGGATCAGGGATGGGATCAGGGATGGGATCAGGGACGGGATCAGGGATGGGATCAGGGATTCAGGGATGGGATCAGGGATGGGATCAGGGACGGGATCAGGGATGGGATCAGGGATTCAGGGATGGGATCAGGGATGGGATCAGGGATGGGATCAGGGATGGGACCAGGGATAGGATCAGGGATGGGATCAGGGACGGGATCAGGGATGGGATCAGGGACGGGATCAGGGATGGGATCAGGGATGGGATCAGGGATGGGGTCAGGGATGGGATCAGGGATGGATCAGGGATGGGATCAGGGATGGATCAGGGATGGGATCAGGGATGGGATCAGGAACGGGATCAGGGATGGGATCAGGGATGGGATCAGGAACGGGATCAGGGATGGGATCAGGGATGGGATCAGGGATGGGATCAGGGATGGGATCAGGAACGGGATCAGGGATGGGATCAGGGACGGGATCAGGGATGGGATCAGGGATGGGATCAGGGATGGGATCAGGGATGGATCAGGGATGGGATCAGGGATGGGATCAGGGATGGGATCAGGGATGGCAGCGGCACCGGCAGGAACCCGAACTGCTGCCGGTTGGACACGAACATCTGCACCCCTGGAATGGGATCGGGAATGTCGGGATCGGGAATGGGATCGGGAACGGGATCAGGGATGGGATCAGGGATGGGATCAGGGATGGGATCAGGGATGGGATCAGGGATGATGGGATCAGGAACGGGATCAGGGATGGGATCAGGGACGGGATCAGGAACGGGATCAGGGATGGGATCAGGGATGGGATCAGGGATGGGATCAGGGATGATGGGATCAGGAACGGGATCAGGGATGGGATCAGGGATGGGATCAGGGATGGGATCAGGGATGGGATCAGGGATGGCAGCGGCACCGGCAGGAACCCGAACTGCTGCCGGTTGGACACGAACATCTGCACCCCTGGAATGGGATCGGGAATGTCGGGATCGGGAATGGGATCAGGGATGGGATCAGGGACGGGATCAGGGATGGGATCAGGGATGGGATCAGGGATGGGATCAGGGATGGGATCAGGGACGGGATCAGGGATGGGATCAGGGATGGGATCAGGGATGGGATCAGGGACGGGATCAGGAACGGGATCAGGGATGGGATCAGGAACGGGATCAGGGATGGGATCAGGGATGGGATCGGGGATGGGATCAGGGATGGGATCAGGGATGGGATCAGGGATGGGATCAGGAACGGGATCAGGGATGGGATCAGGGATGGATCAGGGATGGGATCAGGGATGGGATCAGGGATGGCAGCGGCACCGGCAGGAACCCGAACTGCTGCCGGTTGGACACGAACATCTGCACCCCTGGAATGGGATCGGGAATGTCGGGATCAGGAACGGGATTGGGAATGGGATCAGGGATGGGATCAGGGATGGGATCAGGGATGGGATCAGGGACGGGATCAGGGATGGGATCAGGGATTCAGGGATGGGATCAGGGATGGGATCAGGGACGGGATCAGGGATGGGATCAGGGATTCAGGGATGGGATCAGGGATGGGATCAGGAATGGGATCAGGGATGGGATCAGGGATGGGATCAGGGATGGGATCAGGGATGGGATCAGGAACGGGATCAGGGATGGGATCAGGGACGGGATCAGGGATGGGATCAGGGATGGGATCAGGGATTGGATCAGGGATTGGATCAGGAACGGGATCAGGGATGGGATCAGGAACGGGATCAGGGATGGGATCAGGGATGGGATCAGGGATTGGATCAGGGATTGGATCAGGGATTGGATCAGGGATGGGATCAGGAACGGGATCAGGAACGGGATCAGGGATGGGATCAGGAACGGGATCAGGGATGGGATCAGGGATGGGATCAGGGACGGGATCAGGGATGGGATCAGGGATGGGATCAGGGATGGGATCAGGGATGGGATCAGGGATGGGATCAGGGATGGGATCAGGGATGGGATCAGGGATGGGATCAGGGATTGGATCAGGGATGGGATCAGGGATGGGATCAGGGATGGGATCAGGGATGATGGGATCAGGGATGGGATCAGGGATGGGATCAGGAACGGGATCAGGGATGGGATCAGGGATTGGATCAGGGATGGGATCAGGGATGGGATCAGGGATGGGATCAGGGATGGGATCAGGGATGGGATCGGGATGGATCAGGGATGGGATCAGGGATGGGATCAGGGATGGGATCAGGGATGGGATCAGGAACGGGATCAGGGATGGGATCAGGGATGGGATCAGGGACGGGATCAGGGATGGGATCAGGAACGGGATCAGGGATGGATCAGGGATGGGATCAGGGATGGGATCAGGGATGGGATCAGGGATGGGATCAGGAACGGGATCAGGGATGGGATCAGGGATGGGATCAGGAACGGGATCAGGGATGGGATCAGGGATAGGATCAGGGATGGGATCAGGAACGGGATCAGGGATGGGATCAGGGATGGGATCAGGGATGGCAGCGGCACCGGCAGGAACCCGAACTGCTGCCGGTTGGACACGAACATCTGCACCCCTGGAATGGGATCGGGAATGTCGGGATCGGGAATGTCGGGATAGGAGGGTCACTTCTATGTTGGGATGTCCCAAAGCTGATCCCAAATCGCAGCCCAATCCAAACCAAATTTATCCAAACCCAACTCAACCAAACCCAACCCAAATCAACCCAACCCAACTCAATTTAATCCAACCCAACTAAACCCAACCCAACTCAACCCAGCTCAACTCACCCAACTCAACTCACCCAACCCAACTCAATCAAACTCAACTAAACTCAACCCAACCAAACCCAACTCAACCCAACCCAACTCATCCAGTCCAACTCATCCAACTCAATTCATCCAACTCAATTCACCCAACCCAACTCAAACTCAACTCAACTAAACTCAACCCAACCAAACCCAACTCAACCCAACCCAACTCATCTCAATCTAATCCAACTCAACCAACCCAACTCAACCAAACTCAACCCAACCCAACCCAACTCATCCAACCCAACTCATCCAACTCAACCTAACCCAATGCATCCAATCCAACTCAACCCAACCAAACTCAACCAAACTCAACCCAACCAAACTCAACCCAACTCATCCAACCCAACCCAACTCATCCAGTCCAACTCAACCAAACCCAACTCAAACTCAACTCACTCAAACCCAACCCAACCCAACTCATCCAACCCAACTCATCCAACTCAACCTAACCCATCCAGCCCAACTCAACTCATCCAGTCCAACTCAACCGAGTCCAACTCAACCGAACCCAACTCAACCAAACTCAACTCAGTCAAACTCAACCCAACTCACCCAACTCAACCCAACCCAACTCAACCCAACTCATCCAACTCGACCCAACCCAACTCAACCCAACCCAACTCATCCAACTTAACCCAACTCAACCAAACTCAACCCAACTCATCCAACCTAACTCAACCAAACTGAACCCAACCCAACCCAACCCCACCCAACCCAACTCCAACCCAACCCCAACTCATCCAACCCAACCCAACTCAACTCAACCCAACCCAACTCAACCCAACTCCACCCCAACCCCCACCCCAGCCCCACCCCCTCCCGCGCCGTACCGGCGTGCCGGCAGGCGGCGGCAAAGACGATGATGTCGTCGAAGGCGCCGCTGTAGCCGGGCGGGGGCGGGTGGAAGGCCAGCGCCCGCGAGCGCTCCCGGCGCAGGTCCAGCAGGAACGTGGAGTGAACCATCGGCACCGCGAAGCAGCCGCGGCGCTCCCGGCGCCGGATCGGCAGGTAGGCGGCGGTGCGGCGGTAATAGCCCTGGGACGGGGAGGGACCGCTGGAGTGACCGCTGGAGTGACCACTGGAGTGACCACTGGGAGTGGGGAGTGACCACTGGAGTGACCACTGGGAATGGGGGAGGAACCACTGGGAATGGGGGAGGGACCACTGGGAGTGACCACTGGGAGTGGGAGAGTGACCACTGGGAGTGGGGGAGTGACCACTGGGAATGGGGAGTGACCACTGGGAGTGGGGAGTGACCACTGGAGTGACCACTGGGAGTGGGGAGTGATCACTGGGAGTGACCACTGGGAGTGACCACTGGGAGTGGGGGAGTGACCACTGGGAATGGGGAGTGACCACTGGGAATGGGGAGTGACCACTAGGAGTGGGACAGTGACCACTGGGAATGGGGAGTGACCACTAGGAGTGGGACAGTGACCACTGGGAATGGGGAGTGACCACTGGGAATGGGGAGTGACCACTGGGAATGGGGGAGTGACCACTGGGAATGGGGAGTGACCACTGGGAATGGGGAGTGACCACTGGGAGTGGGGGAGTGACCACTGGGAGTGGAGGAGTGACCACTGGGAGTGGGGAGTGACCACTGGGAGTGGGGAGTGACCACTGGGAGTGACCACTGGGAGTGACCACTAGGAACAGCCCTGGGAATGTGGGAATGACGACACTCTCACTTCTGCCCAACCCTCACCTTCTCCCACACCCTCACCTGTGCCCACCTGTGCCCACCTGTGCCACACCCTCACCTGTGCCCACCTCACCTGTGCCCACCTGTGCCCACCTGTGCCACACCCTCACCTGTGCCCACCTGTGCCCACCTGTGCCCACCTGCGCTCACCTGGGGGGTGATGCCGCACCAGAAGTTGGAGTAGGCCGCGCGCGAGTCCAGCATCGGCGCCACCACGGTTCTGTTCTCGGCCAGCAGCACGGCCAGCGTGTCCGGGTTCACCAGCACGTTGTCGGCGTCCAGGAACTGGGGACAGCACGGCTGGGGCAGCTGGGGGCAGCTGGGGGCAGCTGGGGGCACCTGGGACACACCTGGGGGCACCTGGGGACACCTGGGACACACCTGGGGCACACCTGGGGGCACCTGGGGAGGGACAGATACACCTGGGGGCACCTGGGGACACACCTGGACACACCTGGGGACACACCTGGGAGGCACCTGGGGACACCTGGGGGCACCTGGGATACACCTGGGGGCACCTGGGGACACCTGGGACACACCTGGGGCACCTGGGCACACACCTGGGGCACCTGGGGACAGCTGGGACACACCTGGGACACCTGGGGGCACCTGGGGACACCTGGGACACACCTGGGGACACCTGGGGGCACCTGGGACACACCTGGGGGCAGCTGGGGGCACCTGGGGGCACCTGGGACACACCTGGGGGCACCTGGGACACACCTGGGGGCACCTGGGACACACCTGGGGACACACCTGGGGGCACCTGGGGACACCTGGGGGCAGCTGGGGGCAGCTGGGGGCACCTGGGACACACCTGGGACACACCTGAAGACACCTGGGGACACACCTGGGGGCACCTGGGACACACCTGGGAGCACCTGGGGACACCTGGGACACACCTGGGAGCACCTGGGGACACCTGGGACACACCTGGGGGCACCTGGGACACACCTGGGAGCACCTGGGGACACCTGGGACACACCTGGGGGCACCTGGGACACACCTGGGGCACCTGGGGACGCACCTGGGGGCACCTGGGGACACCTGGGGCACCTGGGGGCAGCTGGGACACCTGGGACACCTGGGGGCACCTGGGACACACCTGGGGACACCTGGGGACACCTGGGACACACCTGGGACACCTGGGACACACCTGGGGACACCTGGGACACGCCTGGAGATACCTGGGGACATCTGGGACACTCCTGGGGACACCTGGGGACACCTGAAACACACCTGGAGATACCTGGGGACATCTGGGACACACCTGGGGACAGCTGGGACACACCTTGGACACACCTGGGGATATCTGCACACCTGAGGATGCTTTGGGGATACCTGAGGACACCTGGGGACATCAGGGACACACCTGGAGATACCTGGGGACACTTGGGACACACCTGGGGACATCTGGGACACACCTGGGGACAGCTGGGGACACACCCAGGGACACCTGGGGACACCTGGGACACACCTGGGGCACATGTGGGGATACCTAGGACACACCTGGGGACACTTGGGACACACCTGGGGACACCTGGGGGGTGTGGGGGATACACCTGGGGACACCTGGGACACACCTGGGGAGGGCTAGGGACACACCTGGGGACACCTGAGGACACTTGGGACACACCTGGGGACACCTGAGGACACTTGGGACACACCTGGGGACACCTGGGACACACCTGGGAGCACCTGGGGACACCTGGGACACACCTGGGGGCACCTGGGACACACCTGGGAGCACCTGGGGACACCTGGGACACACCTGGGGGCACCTGGGACACACCTGGGGGCACCTGGGACACACCTGGGGACACCTGGGACACACCTGGGGACACCTGGGGGCACCTGGGGGCACCTGGGGACACCTGGGACACACCTGGGGGCACCTGGGACACACCTGGGGACACCTGGGGGCAGCTGGGGGCACCTGGGCATGGCTGGGGGCAGACCTGGGTCACACCTGGGCCACCTCAGGGACCCCTCCCCAAATTCAGAACCCTTCCCCAGGTTCAGATCCCCCCATTCCAGCACACCCCACCTGGCACAGACACACCTGGGCTACCTTTGCCCCCTTTGCTGTGACTTTTCCCCCCCATCCCGGGGCTCAGTGACCTCTGGGGACCCTCGGGGACCCCTCCCCAAATTGGGGGGACCCCTCCCCAAATTCAGGACCCCCTCCCCAGCCCCAGCCCCTCCCCTACCAGCAGGTAATCCGCCCACATGCCCCGGGCAGCCTCCAGCGCCTCCTGCCGCAGCCGCATCAGGTGCTCGTAGCGCGCGGGGCTCCAGTGCTTGGGCCCCTCCTCGTCAGGGAACGACCTGGGGGGCAGGGGCGGCACTGGGACACCCCAAAACACGGGGAGACACCCCCCAAAATCTGGGGAGACACCCCAAAACCCAGGGAGACACGCCCCAAAATCCGGGGAGACACCCCCCAAAATCCGGGGAGACACCCCAGCATCTGGGGAGACACCCCAAAACCCAGGGAGACACGCCCCAAAATCCAGGGACACCCCAACATCTGGGGAGACACCCCTCAAAACCCTGGGAGACACCTCGCAAAATCCAGGGACACCCCAACAGCTGGGGACACCCCAAAACCCGGGGAGACACCCCAGCATCCAGGGACACCCCAGCATCTGGGGAGACACCCCAAAACCCAGGGAGACACGCCCCAAAACACCAGGAGACACGCCCCAAAATCCAGGGACATCCCAAAATCCGGGGAGACACCCCAGCATCTGGGGAGACACCCCCCCAAAACCCGGGGAGACACCCCAAAACCCTGGGAGACACCCCAAAACCCAGGGAAACACCCCGCAAAATCCAGGGACACCCCGACAGCCGGGGAGACACCCCAACATCTGGGGAGACACCCCAACATCCCAGGAGACACCCCAACAGCTGGGGACACCCCAAAACTCGGGGAGACACCCCAACAGCCAGGGAGACCCCAACAACTGGGGAGACACCCCCCAAAATCCGGGGAGACACCCCAGCATCCAGGGACACCCCAGCATCTGGGAAGACACCTCAAAACCCAGGGAGACACCCCAAAACACCAGGAGACACGCCCCAAAATCCAGGGACACCCCAACATCTGGGGAGACACCCCCCCAAAACCCTGGGAGACACCCCAAAACCCTGGGAGACACCCCCCAAAATCCAGGGACACCCCGACAGCCGGGGAGACACCCCAACATCTGGGGAGACACCCCAACATCCCAGGAGACACCCCAACAGCTGGGGACACCCCAAAACCCGGGGAGACACCCCAACAGCCAGGGAGACCCAACAACTGGGGAGACACCCCCCAAAACCCGGGGAGACACCCCCCAAAATCCGGGGAGACACCCCAGCATCCAGGGACACCCCAGCATCTCGGGAGACACCCCAAAACCCAGGGAGACACGCCCCAAAATCCAGGGACACCCCAGCATCCAGGGACACCCCAACATCTGGGGAGACACCCCCCAAAACCCTGGGAGACACCCCAAAACCCAGGGAGACACCCCCCAAATCTGGGGAGATACCCCCTAAAACACCAGGAGACACCCCCCAAAATCCAGGGACACCCCAACATCCAGGGAGACCCCAGCATCCGGGGAGACACCCCAATATCCCAGGAGACACCCCAAAATCTAGGGAGACACCCCCCAAAATCTGGGGAGACACCCCAAAATCCAGAGAGACCCCCCCCAAAATTCAGGGGTCCACAAGGGATGACTCCCCCCAAATTTGGGACTCTCCTCGTGGGGGAACAACCTGGGGGGGGGGCAATGGGACACCCCAAAATCCAGGGAAACCCCCCCTCTAAAATTGTAGGGAGCACCCCAAAATTTAGGGAGCACCCCCAAATTTAGGGACCCACAGGGATCTTCAAAACCTGAGAATTCCCAAAATTTGGGACTCCCCTTATCAGGGAAGGAGCTGGGGGGGCACCTGGGACACCTCAAATCCGGGGGAGATCCCCCAAAAAAATTGTAGGGACCACCCCCCAGAATTTAAGGACCCACATGGATCCTTAAGTACCCCAGGACCCCCAAAAATCCCCCAGCACATCCCCAAAGCCCCCCAGGACCCCCCAAAAATCCCTCAGGATCCCATTCAAGCCCCTCCTGGTGCCTCCCCTCCCTCAAGTGACCAAACCCCAAAAATCCCCCAAATTTCTCCCTGAGCCCCCCCAGACTCGCCCCAGGACCCCCTAAACTGAGTCCTGAGCTCCCCAAAATCACTGGGAGCCCCCCAAACTCCTCCTTAAGCCCCCCCAAAACTCCCTGGGATCCCCCTCAAGTCTCTCCTGGTGCCTCCCGTCCCTCAAGTGACCAAACCCCAAAAATCCCCCAAATTTCTGAGCCCCCCCAAACTCCCCCCAGGACCCCCCAGAATGTGTCCTGAGCCCCCCCCAGATCCCCAGGACCCCCCAGTTCCTACCTGGGCTCCTCCTGGTGCCTCCAGAAGACGCGGTGGTAGCGGCCCCGCACCCGCCCCAGCCACTCGGCCAGCAGGGCTGAGGTGTTGTCCACGCTGTGGTCAACGGCCACCCTGGGGTCACACAGGGGTCAGGGGGTCACGGAGGGGTCACTCGGGGTCACAGGGGGTCATAGAGGGGTCACACGGGGTCACACACACAGTGTCACACACATAGCCAGAGGTGTCCACGCTGGGATCAATGGCCACCCTGGGGTCACACAGGGGTCAGGGGGTCACGGAGGGGTCACACGGGGTCATAGAGGGGTCACACACAGTGTCACACAGAGGTGTCCACGCTGTGGTCAATGGCCACCCTGGGGTCACAGAGGGGTCAGGGGGGTCACACGGGGTCATACAGGGGTCGCACAGGGTCACAAAAGGGTCACACAGGGACAGTGTCACACACACAGAGTCAGTGTCATACAGTGTCACACACAGTGTCACACACACAGCCAGAGGTGTCCACAGCGTGGTCAACGGCCACCCTGGGGTCAGGGGTCACACGGGGTCACAGAGGGGTCACACAGGGACGGTGTCACACACACAGCGTCAGTGGCACACGGTGTCACACACAGATGGCACACACACACAGTGCCACACACAGGGACAGTGTCACACACACAGGGACAGTGTCACACACACAGGGACAGTGTCACACACAGTGTCACACATTCCTTGAGTCCTCCCCACGCTCCCCTCACTCACACAGCTCCCACCCGTATCCCCAATGTCCCCAGTGTCCCCAGTGCCCCCTCACCCACCACAGCGCCATCCTGTCCTTGGGGTGCCGCAGCCTCTCCAGCCCTCCCAGCACCAGCGGCAGCGCGTGGGCCGCGTTCCGCGCCAGCAGCGCCACGGCCACGCGCGGCGGCCGCAGCGGCGACTCCGGGTTCCAGCGCTCCTCGGGGAAATACCCGGCGGCGAGGCCGGGCCCCGAGGAGCCGCTGGGGCCGCGGCCCGGCCCCGCCAGCAGCGGCAGCAGCAGCGGCAGCAGCAGCGGCCACGGCCGCGCCGCCATCTTGGGCCGCCCCTCACGGCGGCCACGCCCCTCTCCCTCAGGGACCGAGCGCTGGCCACGCCCCCCGAGCGCGCTGATTGGTCAATCCGAGCTGTGGCCACGCCCATAAATCAATATATGGGCATTGTGGCCACGCCCACTGCAGCTTCAATGGGAGCGGCTGTAGATTGGCACCACGCTTGGCCACGCCCACTAAAGCCATATATGGGAGTGGTGGCTACAAAGCCACACCTACTATGTGCCCATATATGGGCACCGCTTGTGGCCACGCCCACTAAATCTAAAAATGGGCGTCGCGCTACGCCAGCTAATTGGGCGTCACTCTTAGCCACGCCCACTGAAGCCATATATGGAGTAGCGGTTACAAAGCCACGCCCACTTCATGCCCATATATGGGCATGAGCTGTGGCCACGCCCCCGCCTCCCCTCAGAGATTTTTTTTTTTTTCCCCCCTAAAAAATTTTTCTCCAAAGTTTTTTAACTCCGAAATTTTCCCGTTTTTAAGGGACTTTTACCGTGCAAAATTCCAAATGGAAATAAAGGGAAAGAAACGGGAAAAAGGAAAGAGAGAAAAGGGGAAAATAAAGGAAAGAAATGGGAATAAAGGAGGAAAAATGGGGAAAAAATTGGAATAAATGGGGAAAAAATGGAAATAAATGAGGGGAAAAAAAGGAATAACCGAATTTATTTTGGGAAGCGGCCGGAGGAGGGGGATGGGATGGAAGGAGGGCTGGAAAATTTTGGGATGAGGATTTTTTTGGGCTGGGGAGGTTTAATGAAAAGCTGCTTTTTGTGGGAAGAATTCCTGAGGGAACGTGGGAGACGCTGGAATTTCCTGCTGGAACAAAATCGGATTTTTTCAGCCCTTTTTCCTCCTTTCCAGTCCCTCCCAGTTCATCCCAGTTCAAATTCCCGATTTTCTACGGATAAAGAAGGAAAATTTTCACATTTCTGCTTCCAAACGGACCCAAAATCTGCTTTTTTCACCCCATTTTTCCTCCTTTCCAGTCCCTCCCAGTTCATTCCAGTTCAAATTCCCAGTTTTCTATGGATAAATAAAGAAAAATTTTCACATTTCTGCTTCCAAACGGACCCAAAATTTGCTTTTTCCAGCCCATTTCCCTCCTTTCCAGTCCCTCCCAGTTAATTCCAGTTCATCCCAGTTCAAATTCCCGATTTTCTATGGATAAATAAGGAAAATTTTCACATTTCTGCTTCCAAACGGACCCAAAATCTGCTTTTTTCACCCCATTTTTCCTCTATCCCAGTCCCTCCCAGTTCATTCCAGTTCATTCCAGTTCAAATTCCCAGTTTTCTATGGATAAATAAAGAAAAATTTTCACATTTCTGCTTCCAAACAGACCCAAAATCTGCTTTTTTCACCCCATTTTTCCTCCTTTCCAGTCCATCCCAGTCCCTCCCAGTTTATTCCAGTCCAGCCTCCCCAAATCCAAGAAATTCCAACCCAAATTCCAGCTCAGCCAAAGCACCGTTTATTCCCAAAACAAATTTTTTTTAAAATTCCCGAAATTTCCCCAATCCCAATTTCTTAATTTTTTTTTTTTTTTTTTTTTTTTTTTTTTTTTTTTTTTTTGGGGTGGCTGTTCCCAGAATTCCCGAGATTTTCCCCTGGGAATTCTCAGGTTTGGAATGTCAGACCCAAATCCAGGGATTTTTATCCCAATTTTTATCCCAGATTTTCCTCTCCCACTTCCCGCTGGGATTCCCAGCCCTGCTCATAATTCCAGAATTTTTTTTTTTTTATTTCCTTGATTATTTTATTTTTTTCCCGGAATTCCAAAGATTTCCTGGCAATTCCCAGCTCAGCAAAAGCGATTTCTGATCCCAAAAAAATCCAGCTAAAAATCAAAAAAAAATCCAGCCCAAAATAATTTAAAAAATCAGAAAATTCCCCCCGAAAAAAGGAATAAAAATTCCCCCCAAAAAAAAGTCCAGAAATTCCAATTCCTGGAATGTTTTTCCATGGAAATTTCTCAATTCCTGGAATTTTTTTTCACGGGAATTTTTCCATTCCAAGGATATTTTTTTCCATGGGAATTCCAACTCTAAAACCGTCAATCATTTCCCATGGGAATTCCCAATTTCTGGAGTGTTTTTTTCATGGAATTTTTCAGTTCCTGGAATATTTTTCCATGGAAATTTTCAATTCTTGGGCCCTTTTTTCTCCAGGAATTCCAAGTTCTAAAATCCCAAATAATTCCACCCTCCTGGAATGTGATCCCATGGAAATTCCTCAATTCCTGGAATATTTTTCACGGGAATTTCTCCATTCCCAGGTAATTTTTTTATGGAATTCCCGACTCCTGGGATGTTTTTCCATGGAAATTTTCAATTTTTTTCCCCCATGAATTCCAACTAAAACCCTTAAATCATTTCCCACAGGAATTTTCATCTCCAGGGTTGTTTTCCCATGGAATTTTTCAATTCCCAGAAAATTTTTCCATGGAATTTCTCAATTCCCAGAGAATTTTTCCATGGAATTTTTTCAACTCCCAGGGATTTTATTCCATGAAATTTTTTCAATTCCTGAAATGTTTTTCCATGGAATTTTCCAATTCCCAGGAAATTTTTCCACGGAATTTTTTCAATTCCCTGTTAAGTTTTTCCATGAAATTTTTAAATTCCCAGGGATTTTTTTCCATAGAATTTCTCAATTCCCAGGGATGTTTTTCCCATGGGATTCTGCAATTCCCAGGGAATTTTTTCCATGGAATTTTCTAATTCCCAGGGTTTCTTTTCCCATGGAATTTTTTCAATTGCCAAGGATTTTTCCCATGGGATTCCTCAGTTCCCAGGGAATTTTTTTTTCATGGAATTTTTTCAATTCCCAGGGATTTTTTCCATGGAATTTTCCAGTTCCTAGGGGAGTTTTTCCCAAGAATTCCTCAGTTCCCAGGGGAGTTTTCCATGGAATTCTCAGTTCCCAGGGGTGTTTTCCATGGATTCCTCAGTTCCCAGGGGAGTTTTCCATGGAATTCTCAGCTCCCTGGGGTGTTTTCTATGGAATTCTCAGTTCCCAGGGATGTTTTCCAATTTCCAGGGATTTTTCCTTGGAATTCTCAGCTCCCAGGGGTGTTTTCCATGGGATTCTCAGTTCCCAGGGGAGTTTTCTATGGAATTCTCAGTTCCCAGGGGTGTTTTCCATGGAATTCTCAGTTCCCAGGGGAGTTGTCCATGGAATTTTCCAGTTCCCAGGGGAGTTTTCCAATTTCCAGGGACGTTTTCCTCAGTTCCCAGGGGAAGTTTTCCAGGGGCCCCTGCAGCTCCCAGGGGTGTTTTCCATGGATTCCTCAGTTCCCAGGGCAGTTTTCCATGGATTCCTCAGTTCCCAGGGGTGTTTTCCATGGAACTCTCAGCTCCCTGGGGTGTTTTCTATGGAATTCTCAGTTTTCCAGGGGGCCCTGCAGCTCCCAGGGGTGTTTTCCATGGAACTCTCAGTTCCCAGGGGCGTTTTTCCTGGAATTCTCAGTTCCTAGGGCTGTTTTCCATGGAATTCTCAGCTCCCAGGGGTATTTTCCATGGAATCCTCAGTTCCCAGGGCTGGTTTCCATGGAACTCTCAGTTCCCAGGTGAGTTTTCCATGGAATTCTCAGTTTCCCAGGGGAGTTTCTCCAGGAATTTTCAGTTTCCAGGGGGCCCTGCAGCTCCCAGGGGTGTTTTCCATGGAATTCTCAGTTCCCAGGGGTGTTTTCCATGGAATTCTCAGTTCCCAGGGGTGTTTTCCATGGAACTCTCAGCTCCCAGGGGAGTTTTCCATGGAATTCTCAGTTCCCAGGGATGTTTTCCATGGATTCCTCAGTTCCCAGGGGAGTTTTCCATGGAATTCTCACCTCCCTGGTGAGTTTTCCATGGAATTCTCAGTTTTCCAGGTGAGTTTTCCATGGAACTCTCAGCTCCCAGGGGTGTTTTCCATGGATTCCTCAGTTCCCAGGTGAGTTTTCCATGGAACTCTCAGCTCCCAGGGGTGTTTTCCATGGAATTCTCAGTTTCCCAGGGGAGTTTTCCATGGAATTTTCCAGCTCCCAGGGGTGTTTTCCATGGAATTCTCAGCTCCCAGGGGAGTTTTCCATGGAATTCTCAGCTCCCAGGTGAGTTTTCCATGGAATTCTCAGCTCCCAGGGGAGTTTCTCCAGGAATTTTCAGTTTCCAGGGGCCCCTGCAGCTCCCAGGGGCGTTTTCTATGGAATTCTCAGTTCCCAGGGGTGTTTTCCATGGAATTCTCAGTTCCCAGGGCTGGTTTCCAATTTCCAGGGGTGTTTTCTATGGAATTCTCAGTTCCCAGGTGAGTTTTCCAGGGGGCCCCGCAGCTCCCAGGGGTGTTTTCCATGGAATTCTCAGTTCCCAGGGGAGTTTCTCCAGGAATTTTCAGTTCCCAGGGGGATCTGCAGCTCCCAGGGGTGTTTTCCATGGAATTCTCAGTTCCCAGGGGAGTTTTCCATGGAATTCTCAGCTCCCAGGGGTGTTTTCCATGGAATTCTCAGTTCCCAGGGATGTTTTCCAATTTCCAGGGATGTTTCTCCAGGAATTCTCAGTTCCCAGGGGAGTTGTCCATGGAATTTTCCAGTTCCCAGGGGAGTTTTCCAATTTCCAGGGACGTTTTCCTCAGCTCCCAGGGGAGTTTTCCATGGAATTCTCAGTTCCCAGGGGTATTTTCCATGGATTCCTCAGTTCCCAGGGCTGGTTTCCATGGAACTCTCAGTTCCCAGGTGAGTTTTCCATGGAATTCTCAGTTCCCCAGGGGAGTTTCTCCAGGAATTTTCAGTTCCCAGGGGGTCCTGCAGCTCCCAGGGGAGTTTTCCATGGAATTCTCAGTTTTCCAGATGAGTTTTCCATGGAACTCTCAGTTTCCCAGGGGAGTTTCTCCAGGAATTTTCAGTTTCCAGGGGGCCCTGCAGCTCCCAGGGGTGTTTTCCATGGAATTCTCAGTTCCCAGGAGCGTTTTTCCTGGAATTCTCAGTTCCTAGGGCTGTTTTCCATGGAATTCTCAGTTCCCAGGGGTGTTTTCCATGGAATTCTCAGTTCCCAGGGCAGTTTTGCATGGATTCCTCAGTTCCCAGGTGAGTTTTCCGTGGAATTCTCAGTTCCCAGGGGTGTTTTCCAATTTCCAGGAGTGTTTTCTATGGAACTCTCAGTTCCCAGGGGTGGTTTCCAGGGGGCCCTTCAGTTCCCAGGGGTGTTTTCCATGGAATTCTCAGTTCCCAGGTGAGTTTTCCATGGAATTCTCAGTTCCCAGGGCTGGTTTCCAGGGGGATCTGCAGCTCCCAGAGGAGTTTTCCATGGAATTTGCCAGTTCCCAGGTGAGTTTTCCATGGAACTCTCAGCTCCCAGGGGTGTTTTCCATGGAAGTCTCAGTTCCCAGGGCAGTTTTGCATGGATTCCTCAGTTCCCAGGGGTGTTTTCCATGGAATTCTCAGTTTCCCAGGGATGTTTTCCCTGGAATTCTCAGTTCCCAGGGCAGTTTTCCAGGGGGATCTGCAGCTCCCAGGGGTGTTTTCCATGGAACTCTCAGCTCCCAGGGCTGGTTTCCAGGATCTGCAGTTCCCAGGGGTGTTTTCCATGGAATTCTCAGTTCCCAGGTGAGTTTCTCCAGGAATTTTCAGTTCCCAGGGGGATCTGCAGCTCCCAGGGGTGTTTTCTATGGAATTCTCAGTTCCTAGGGCAGGTTTCCAGGGGCCCCTGCAGCTCCCAGGGGAGTTCTCCATGGAATTCTCAGTTCCCAGGGGTGTTTTCCATGGAACTCTCAGTTTTCCAGGGGCCCCTGCAGCTCCCAGGGGTGTTTTCCATGGAATTCTCAGTTCCCAGGGCTGGTTTCCAGGGGGATCTGCAGCTCCCAGGGGTGTTTTCCATGGAACTCTCAGTTTTCCAGGGATGTTTTCCATGGAATTCTCAGTTTTCCAGATGAGTTTTCCATGGAACTCTCAGCTTCCAGGGGTGTTTTCCATGGAATTCTCAGTTCCCAGGTGAGTTTTCCAGGGGCCCCTGCAGTTCCCAGGGGTGTTTTCCATGGAATTCTCAGTTCCCAGAGGTGTTTTCCATGGAATCCTCAGTTCCCAGGGCAGGTTTCCATGGAATTCTCAGTTCCCAGGGCAGTTTTCCAGGGGGATCTGCAGTTCCCAGGTGAGTTTTCCCTGGAACTCTCAGTTCCCAGGGCAGGTTTCCAGGGGCCCCTGCAGCTCCCAGGGGTGTTTTCCATGGAACTCTCAGTTTTCCAGGGATGTTTTCCATGGAATTCTCAGTTTTCCAGGGGTGTTTTCCATGGAATTCTCAGTTCCCAGGGGCGTTTTCCATGGAACTCTCACCTCCCTGGGGTGTTTTCCATGGAATTCTCAGTTTCCCAGGGGCCCCTGCAGCTCCCAGGGGTGTTTTCCATGGAATTCTCAGTTTCCCAGGGGAGTTGTCCATGGAATTTTCCAGCTCCCAGGGGTGTTTTCCATGGAATTTTCCAGCTCCCAGGGGTGTTTTCCCTGGAATCCTCAGTTTCCCAGGGGCCCCTGCAGCTCCCCGGCCGCCTCCCTGTCCAGCAGCCAGCGCAGGCGGCCGGAGCGCGGCCGGACCAGGGCGGCCGGGGGGGGGCACAGACCCCGACCCTGACCCTGGTCCTGACCCTGACCCTGACCCTGACCCTGCTCCTGGTGCTGCTCCTGCCCCTCCAGGATCCTCTGCAGAGACACACACACAGAAAACAGGGCTGGACACACATCCAGCACCTCACCAAAAAATAAACAAACCCTGGTTTAATACCAAAAATCGGGAATTTAACCCCGAAATCCGGGATTTTAACAACCAAAATCCAGGATTTCACAACAAAAATTGGGGTTTTTAAACTAAAAATGGGGAATTCACAGCAAAAATGGGGAGTTTAAAACCAAAAATGGGGAATTTAACCCCAAAATCCAGGATTTTAACAACAAAAATCGGGAATGTAACAAAAAAAACCCCCTGGTTTAATACCAAAAATCGGGAATTTAACCCCAAAATCCGGGATTTTAACAACAAAAATCGGGAATTTAACCCCAAAATCCGGGATTTAACAACAAAATCGGGAATTTAACAAAAAAATCTGAGATTTTAACAACAAAAATCGGGAATTTAACCCCAAAATCCGGGATTTAATACCAAAAATCGGGAATGTAACAAAAAAAACCCCCCTGGTTTAATACCAAAAATCGGGAATTTAACCCTGAAATCCGGGATTTAATACCAAAAATCGGGAATTTAACAAAAAAAAAATCCTGGTTTAATACCAAAAAACGGGAATTTAACCCCAAAATCCGGGATTTAACAACAAAAATCCAGGATTTAACACCAAAAATTGGGATTTTAAACCAAAATAGGGGATTGCACAACAAAAATGGGGAATTCACAACAAAAATTGGGAGTTTAACACAAAAATCAGGATTTTAACAAAAAAAATCCAGGATTTCACAACAAAAATTGGGGTTTTTAAACTAAAAATGGGGAATTCACAGCAAAAATGGGGAGTTTAAAACCAAAAATGAGGAATTTAACAAAAAAAATCCTGGTTTAATACCAAAAATCGGGAATTTAACCCCAAAATCCGGGATTTTAACAACAAAACTCGGGAATTTAACAAAAAAAAATCCTGGTTTAATACCAAAAATCGGGAATTTAACCCCAAAATCTGGGATTTTAACAACAAAAATCCAGGATTTCACAACAAAAATTGCGGTTTTTAAACTAAAAATGGGGAATTCACAGCAAAAATGGGGAATTTAAAACCAAAAATGAGGAATTTAACAAAAAAAATCCTGGTTTAATACCAAAAATCGGGAATTTAACCCCAAAATCTGGGATTTAACAACAAAAATCGGGAATTTAACAAAAAAAATCCTGGTTTAATACCAAAAATCGGGAATTTAACCCCAAAATCCGGGATTTAACAACAAAAATCGGGAATTTAACCCCAAAATCTGGAATTTAACAACAAAAATCGGGAATTTAAAACCAAAGTCCAGGATTTCACAACAAAAATTGGGAATTTCACCCCAAAATTTCAGGAATGATCCCCAAAACTCAAGAATCATGCCCAAAATCCCAGGATTTCACCCCAAAAATCCTGGGATTTAACCCCAGAAGTCACTCCCAGAACCCCAAGATCCTGGGATCTGACCCCAAAATCCCAGGAATTATCCCCAGATTCCTGGGATTTGACCCCAAAATGCAGGAATCATCCCTGGATTCCCAGGATTTGAGCCCAAAGTCCCAGGTATTGTCCCCAAAATACCAGTATCTGACTCCAAAATCCCAGGAATTATCCCAAAATTCCCACAAATTATCCCCAAAATCCCAGGATTTCCCCCCAAACTCTGGGATTTCTCCCCAAACTCCAGGATTTCCCCCCATATTCCAGGATTCCCCCCAAATCCCAGGATTTTCCCCCCAAAATCCCAGGAATTATCCCCAAAAATCCCAGAATCTGACCCCAAAATCCCAAGATTTCCCCCCAAAATCCCAGGATTTCCCCCCCAAAATCCCAGGATTTCACCAAAAAATCCCAGAATCTGACCCCAAAATCCCAGGATTTCCCCCCAAATCCCAGGATTTCCCCCCAAATCCCAGGATTTCCCCCAAATCCCAAGATTTCCCCCCAAACCCCAGGATTTCCCCCCAAACTCTGGGATTTACCCCTAAAATCCCATTATCTGACCCCAAAATCCCCGGAATTATCCCCCAAAATCCCAGAATCTGACCCCAAAATCCCAGTATTTCCCCCAAAATCCCAGGATTTCCCCCCATATTCCAGGATTCCCCCCAAATCCCAGGATTCCCCCCAAATCCCAGGATTTTCCCCCCAAAATCCCAGGAATTATCCCCAAAAATCCCAGAATCTGACCCCAAAATCCCAAGATTTCCCTCCAAACCCCCAGGATTTCCCCCCAAAATCCCAGGATTTCCCCCCACAAAATCCCAGAATCTGACCCCAAAATCCCAAGATTTCCCTCCAAACCCCCAGCATTTCCTCCCCCCAAATCCCAGCATTTCCCCCCACAAAATCCCAGGATTTCCCCCCAAACCCCAGGATTTCCCCCCAAATCCCAGGATTTCCCCCCAAAATCCCAGGATTTCCCCCAAATCCCAGCATTTCCCCCCAAAATCCCAGGATTTCCCCCCAAAACTCAGGAATTATCCCCAAAATCGCGGGATTTGACCCCCAAAATCCCAGGATTTTTCCCCAAATCCCGGGATTTCCCCCCAAACCCTAGGATTTCCCCCCATATTCCAGGATTCCCCCCAAATCCCAGGATTCCTCCCAAACCCCAGGATTTCCCCCCAAACTCTGAGATTTTCCCCCAAAATCCCATAATCTGACCCCAAAATCCCGGGAATTATCCCCAAAAATCCCAGAATCTGACCCCAAAATCCCAGGATTTCCCCCCAAACCCCAGTATATTCCCCCAAATCCCAGGATTTCCCCCAAATTCCAGGAATTATCCCCAAACTCCAGGATTTCCCCCCAAATCCCAGCATTTCCTCCCCCAAAATCCTGGAATCTGACCCCAAAATCCCAAGATTTCCCTCCTAAGCCCCAGGATTTCCCCCCCAAAATCCCAGGATTTCCCCCCAAAATCCAGGATTTCCCCCCAAATCCCAGCATTTGCCCCCAAATCCCAGGATTTCCCCCCAAAATCCCAGGAATTATCCCCAAACCCCAGGATTTTCCCCCAAATTTCAGGATTTCCCCCCAAAATCCCAGGATTTCCCCCCAAATCCCAGGATTTCCCCCCAAAATCCCAGAATCTGACCCCAAAATCCCAGGATTTCCCCCCAAATCCCAGGATTCCCCCCAAATCCCAGGATTTCCCCCCAAATCCCAGGATTTCCCCCAAATCCCAGGATTTCCCCCCAAATCCCAGGATCTGACCCCCAAATCCCAGGATTTCCCCCCAAACCCCAGGATTTCCTCCAAATCCCAGGATTTCACTGCAAATCCCAGCATTTCCTCCCCCAAAATCCCAGAATCTGACCCCAAAATCCCAGGATTTATCCCCAAATCCCAGGATTCCCCCCAAACTCCAGGATTTCCCCCAAATCCCAGGATTTCCCCCAAAATCCCAGGATTTCCCCCCATATTCCAGGATTCCCCCCAAATCCCAGGATTTTCCCCCAAAAATCCCAGGAATTATCCCCAAAAATCCCAGAATCTGACCCCAAAATCCCAAGATTTCCCCCCAAACCCCCAGGATTACCCCCCAAAATCCCAGGATCTGACCCCAAATGCAGGTTTTAAACCCAAAACTCAGGAATTATCCCCAAAATCCCAGGATTTCCCCCCAAATCCCAGGATTCCCCCAAAATCCCAGTATTTCCCCCCAAACTCTGAGATTTCCCCCCAAAATCCCATTATCTGACCCCAAAATCCCAGGATTTATCCCCAAAAATCCCAGAATCCGACCACAAAATCCCAGGATTTCCCCCCAAATCCCAGGATTTCCCCCCAAAATCCCAGGATTTCCCCCCCAAACTCTGAGATTTCCCCCCAAAATCCCAGAATCTGACCCCAAAATCCCAGTAATTATCCCCCAAATCCCAGGATTTCCCTCCAAACCCCCAGGATTTCCCCCCAAATCCCAGGATTTCCCCCCAAATCCCAGGATTTCCCCCCAAATCCCAGTATTTCCCCCCCAATCCCAGGATTTCCCCCCAAAATCCCAGAATCTGACCCCAAAATTCCAGGATTTCCCCCCAAATCCCAGGATTTCCCCCCAAATCCCAGCATTTCCCCCCACAAAATCCCAGTATTTCCCCCCAAAATCCCAGGATTTATCCCCCAAATCCCAGGATTCCCCCCAACTCCCAGGATTTCCCCCCAAATCCCAGGATTTTTCCCCAAATCCAGAATCTGACCCCAAAATCCCAGGATTTCCCCCCAAATCCCAGGATTTTTCCCCAATTCCAGGACTTTTCCCCCAAATCCAGGATTTTCCCCACCTTGATCACGGGCGCCTTGGCCGCCCCGGCCGCCACCATCAGCACCGAGCGCGACGCGTTGAGCAGCGGCAGCGTCATCGTCACCCGGCGGGGAGGGGGCTTGGGGGAGTCCTGCAGGGCCCCCACCAGCGCCTCCTGCTCCTGGGATCCAGGGAAAAATTATGGGGAAAAATGGGAAAAATTATGGGAAAAATGGGGAAAAGTATCAGGGAAAAATCCAGGGGGAAACGGGAAAAATTACAGGGAAAAATGGAAAAATTTACATGGAAAAATCCAGGCAAAACCAGGAAAAATACAGGGAAAAATGGGGAAAATTACAGGGAAAAATCCAGGAGAAAATGGGAAAAATCCAGGGGAAAATGGGAAAAATTAAAGGAAAAAATCCAGGGGGAAAATTGGGAAAAATTACAGGGAAACTAATGGGGAAAGTGTGGGAAAGGAGGAACCCCTGGGGAGGGTTTGGGGGAGTCCTGCAGGGCCCCCACCAGCGCCTCCTGATCCTGGGAATTCCAGGGAAAATTGTGGGGAAAATGGGGAAATTACAGGGAAAAATCCAGGGAGAAATGGGAAAAATTATGGGGAAAATGGGGAAAATTACACGAAAAAATCCAGGGAGAAATCCAGGGGAAAACGGGAAAAATCCAGGGGAAAATAGAAAAAATTACAGGGAAAAATCCAGGCAAAAACAGGGAAAATACAGGGGAAAATGAGGAAAATTACAGGGAAAAATCCAGGGGAAAATGGGAAAATGTACAGGGAAAATAATGGGGAAAGTGTGGGAAAGGAGGAACCCCTGGGGAGGGTTTGGGGGAGTCCTGCTGGGCCCCCAGCAGCACATCCTGATCCTGGGATCCAGGGAAAATTGTGGGGAAAATGGGAAAATTACAGGGAAAAACATCCAGGGAGAAATCCAGGAAGAAATGGGAAAAATTATGGGAAAAATGGGGAAAATCGCAGGGAAAAATCCAGGGAGAAATCCCGGGGGAAATGGGGAAAATTACAGGGAAAATCCAGGGGAAAATGGGAAAATCCAGGGAAAAATGGAAAAATTTACATGGAAAAATCCAGGGGGAAAATTATAAAAATTACAGGGAAAAATCCAGGGGAAAACCCCGGGGAAAATGGGAAAAATTACAGGGAAAAATCCAGGGGAAAATCCAGGGGAAAATGGGAAAAATTATGGGGAAAATGGGGAAAATCGCAGGGAAAAATCCAGGGAGAAATCCAGGGGAAAACGGGAAAAATCCAGGGGAAAATAGAAAAAATTACAGGGAAAAATCCAGGCAAAAACAGGGAAAATACAGGGGAAAATGAGGAAAATTACAGGGAAAAATCCAGGGGAAAATGGGAAAAATTACAGGGAAAAATCCAGGGGAAAATGGGAAAGTTAACAGAAAAAAATCCAGGGGAAAATGGGAAAAATCACAGGGAAAAATACAAAAATTTACAGGGGGAAATCCAGGGGAAAATGGGAAAATTTATAGGGAAAAATGGGAAAAGTATCATGGAAAAATTATGGGAAAATTCCAGGGGAAAACAGGAAAAATTACAGGGAAAATAATGAGAAAAATCCAGGCAAAACCAGGAAAAATTACAGGGAAAAATGGGGGAAAATTACAGGGAAAAATCCAGGGGAAAATAGAAAAAATTATGGGAAAAATCCAGGGGACAATGGGGAAAATCCCAGGAAAGATAGAAAAATTTGCAGGAGAAAAATGGGGAAAATTAGAGGGAAAAATCCAGGGGAAAATAGAAAAAATTACAGGGAAAAATCCAGGGGAAAATGGGAAAAAATATGGTAATAATGGGAAAAATTTACAGGGAAAAATCCAGGGGAAAATGGGAAAAATTACAGGGAAAATAATGGGAAAAATCCAGGGGAAAACAGGAAAAATCCAGGGGAAAATGGGGGAAAATTCACAGGGAAAAATACAAAAATTTACAGGGGGAAATCCAGGGGAAAATGGGAAAAATTACAGGGAAAAACGGGAAAAGTATCATGGAAAAATTATGGGAAAAATCCAGGCAAAACCAGGAAAAAATACAGGGAAAAATGGGGGAAAATTACAGGGAAAAATCCAGGGGAAAGTAGAAAAAATTACAGGGAAAAATCCAGGGGACAATGGGGAAAATCCCAGGAAAGATAGAAAAATTTGCAGGAGAAAAATGGGGAAAATTAGAGGGAAAAATCCAGGGGAAAATGGAAAAATTTACAGGGAAAAATGATGGAATAATGAGATATTTACAGGGGAAAATAATGGGAAAAATTACAGGGAAAAATGATGGTATAATGGGAATATTTACAGGAAAAAATCCAGGGGAAAATGGGAAAATGTACAAGGAAACTAATGGGGAAAGTGTGGGAAAGGAGGAACCCCTGGGGAGGGTTTGGGGGAGTCCTGCAGGGCCCCCAGCAGCGCCTCCTGATCCTGGCAATTCCAGGGAAAATTGTGGGGAAAATGGGGAAAATCACAGGGAAAAATCCAGGGAGAAATCCAGGGGAAAATGGGAAAAATTATGGGGAAAATGGGGAAAATCGCAGGGAAAAATCCAGGGGAAAATGGGAAAAATCCAGGGAAAAATAGAAAAATTTACATGGAAAAATCCAGGGAAAAATTATAAAAATTACAGGGAAAAATCCAGGGGAAAACCCCGGGGAAAATGGGAAAAATTACAGGGAAAAATCCAGGGGAAAATCCAGGGAAAAATGGGAAAAATTATGGGAAAAATGGGGAAAATTACAGGGAGAAATCCAGGGAGAAATCCAGGGGAAAATGGGGAAAATCCAGGGGAAAATAGAAAAAATTACATGGAAAAATCCAGGGAAAAATAGAAAAATTTACATGGAAAAATCCAGTGGAAAATGGGAAAAATCCAGGAAAAAATGGGAAAAATCCAGGGGAAAATGGGAAAAATTACAGGGGAAAATGACGGAATAATGGGAATATTTACAGGGGAAAATCCAGGGGAAAATAGAAAAAATTACAGGGAAAAATCCAGGGGAAAATGGAAAAAATCACAGGGAAAAACACAAAAATTTACAGGAGGAAATCCAGGGGAAAATGGGAAAATTTATAGGGAAAAACGGGGAAAGTATCATGGAAAAATTATGGGAAAATTCCAGGGGAAAACAGGAAAAATTACAGGGAAAATAATGAGAAAAATCCAGGTGAAAACAGGAAAAATACAGGGAAAAATGGGGGAAAATTACAGGGAAAAATCCAGGGGAAAATAGAAAAAATTACAGGGAAAAATCCAGGGGACAATGGGGAAAATCCCAGGAAAAATAGAAAAATTTGCAGGAAAAAAACGGGGAAAATTAGAGGGAAAAATCCAGGGGAAAATGGGAAAAAATTACAGGGAAAAATCCAGGGGAAAATGGGAAAAATTAAAGGAAAAAATCCAGGGGGAAAATTGGGAAAAATTACAGGGAAACTAATGGGGAAAGTGTGGGAAAGGAGGAACCCCTGGGGAGGGTTTGGGGGAGTCCTGCAGGGCCCCCACCAGCGCCTCCTGCTCCTGGCAATTCCAGGGAAATCGTGGGGAAAATGGGGAAAATTACAGGGAAAAATCCAGGGAGAAATCCAGGGAGAAATGGGAAAAATTATGGGAAAATGGGGAAAATCGCAGGGAAAAATCCAGGGAGAAATCCAGGGGGAAATGGGGAAAATCCAGGGGAAAATACAAAAAATTACAGGGAAAAATCCAGGCAAAAACAGGGAAAATACAGGGGAAAATGAGGAAAATTACAGGGAAAAATCCAGGGGAAAATGGGAAAATTACAGGCAAAAATGATGGGATAATGGGAAAAATCCAGGGGAAAATGGGAAAAATTACAGGAAAAAATCCAGGAGAAAATAGGAAAATCCAGGGAAAAGTAACAGGGAAGTATCAGGAAAAAGCACAGGAAAAGTGGGGGAAATAATGGAAAAAATAATGGGGAAATAATGGAAAAATAACAGGAAAATTTATAAGAAGAAATCCAGGGAAAATTGGGGAAAAACCCAGGGAAAATAATGGGAAAAATAATGGGGAAAGTGTGGGAAAGGAGGAACCCCTGGGGAGGGTTTGGGGGAGTCCTGCAGGGCCCCCAGCAGCACATCCTGATCCTGGGATCCAGGGAAAATTGTGGGGAAAAATGGGAAAAATCACAGGGAAAAATGCAGGGAGAAATCCAGGGAGAAATGGGAAAAATTATGGGAAAAATGGGGAAAATCCAGGGGAAAAATCCAGGGGAAAATGGGAAAATCCAGGGAAAAATTATAAAATTTACATGGAAAAATCCAGGGAAAAATGATAAAATTTACAGGGAAAAATCCAGGAGAAAACCCAGGGGAAAATGGGAAAAATTACAGGGAAAAATCCAGGAGAAAATCCAGGGAGAAATGGGAAAAATTATGGGAAAAATGGGGAAAATTACAGGGAAAAATGGAAAAATTTACATGGAAAAATCCAGGGGAAAATGGGAAAAATTACAGGGGAAAATGACGGAATAATGGGAATATTTACAGGGGAAAATCCAGGGGAAAATAGAAAAAATTACAGGGAAAAATCCAGGGGAAAATGGGAAAGTTAACAGAAAAAAATCCAGGGGAAAATACATTGAAAAATCCAGGGGAAAATGGGAAAAATCACAGGGAAAAATACAAAAATTTACAAGGGGAAATCCAGGGGAAAATGGGAAAATTTATAGGGAAAAATGGGAAAAGTATCATGGAAAAATTATGGGAAAATTCCAGGGGAAAACAGGAAAAATCCAGGTGAATATGGGAAAAGTATCAGGGAAAAATCCAGGGGGAAATCCAGGGGATAATGGGAAAAATCCAGGGAAAAATAGAAAAATTTACAGGGAAAATAGGAAAAATTACAGGGAAAATAATGGGATAATGAGAATATTCACAGGGAAAAATCCGGGGGAAATGGGAAAATTGCAGGGAAAAAATGATGGAATAATGGGATATTTACAGGGAAAAATAATGGAAAAATCCAGGGAATAAATCAAGGGAAAATAGAAAAATTTACAGGAAAAATGGGAAAATTAACAGGAAAAATTCAGGGGAAAATGGGAAAATTAACAGAAAAAAATCCAGGGAATCCAGGGAAAAATCCAGAGGAAAACAGGAATAAATCAGATGAAAATATAAAAATTTAGAGGGAAAAATGGGAAAATTTACAGGGAAAAATCCAGGGAAAAATGGGAATAAACCAGGGGAAAATGGGAAAATGTACAGGAAAAACCAGGGAAAAATCCAGGGAATTTGGAATTTTGGGAATTTTGAAATTTTGGGAATTTGGAATTTGTGATTTTGGGAATTGGGAATTTGTAATTTTGGGATTTTGGGAATTTGGAAATTTGGGAATTTGGTATTTTGGGAATTTGGGAATAGGGAATTTGGAATTTGGGAATTTGGAATTTTGGGAATTTGGAATTTTGGGAATCTGGGATTTTGGGGATTTAGGGATTTTGGGAATTTGGGGATTTGGAAATTGGGATTTTGGGAATTTCGGAATTTGGGATTTTGGAAATTTTGGATTATGGGAATTTGGGATTTTGGGGAATTTGGAAATTTTGGGAATTTGGGATTTTGGGGAATTTGGGAATTTTGGGAATTTGGAAATTTGGAGTTTTGGAATTTTGGGAATTGGGAGTTCTGGGAATTTTGGGAATTTGGGATTGTGGGAATATGGAATTTTGGGATTTTGGGAATCTGGAATTTTGAGGATTTGGGAATTTGGGAATCTGGAATTTTGGGATTTTGGGAATCTGGAATTTTGGGGATTTGGGAATTTGGGAATTTGGGGATTTGGAAACTGGGATTTTGGGAATTTCGGAATTTGGGGATTGGGGAATTTGGGATTTTGGGAATTTTGGATTTTGGGGAATTTGGAAATTTTGGGAATTTGGGATTTTGGGGATTTAGGGATTTTGGGAATTTGGGGATTTGGAAATTGGGATGTTGGGAATTTCAGAATTTGGGGATTGGGGAATTTGGGATTTTGGGATTTTAGGAATTTTGGGAATTGGGAATTTGGGAATTGGGAATTCTGGGAATTTGGGATTTGGGAATTTGTGATTTTGGAAATTTGGGATTTTTGAATTTTGGGAATTTGGGAATTTGGGAATTTTGGGAATTGGGAATTTTGGGAATTTGGAAATTTGGATTTTTGGGATTTTGGGAATTTTGGGGAATTTTGGGAATTGGGAATTGTGGGAATTTTGGGAATTTGGGATTGTGGGAATCTGGAATTTTGGGATTTTGGGAATCTGGAATTTTGGGGATTTGGGAATCTGGGATTTTGGGAATTTGGAATATTAGGGATTTAGTAATCTGGGATTTTGGGAATTGGAATTTTGGGGATTTGGGAATCTGGGATTTTTGGGGATTTAGGGATTTTGGGGATTTGGAAATTGGGATTTTGGGAATTTCGGAATTTGGGGATTGGGGAATTTGGGATTTGGGGATTTTAGGAATTTTGGGAATTTGGGATTTTGGAATTTGGAGTTACCTGGAGCAGGGCGTGTCCCGGGAACAGCGAGCAGGTGTGACCGTCCGGCCCCACCCCCAGCAGCAGCAAATCAAACTGGGGGATCTGCGAGCCTGGGAACGCCTGGGAACCAGAACGGACCAGTACGGACCAGTACGGACCAGTACGGACCAGTACGGACCAGTATAAACCAGTACGGACCAGTACGGACCAGTACGGACCAGTACGGACCAGTACGGACCGGTATAAACCAGTACGGATCAGTACGGACCAGTACAGACCGGTATAAACCAGTATGGACCAGTACGGACCAGTACAGACCGGTATAAACCAGTACGGACCAGTACGGACCAGTACGGACCAGTACGGACCAGTATGGACCAGTAAAATCAGTATAAACCAGTACGGACTAGTACAGACCAGTATAAACCAGTAGAAACTAGTACAGACCAGTACAAACCAGTACGGACCATATGAAACAGTATGGACTAGTACAGACCAGTATACACCAGTACACACCAGTATGGACTGGTTCAGATCCCGTCCCACTCCTTCCCAGTCCCCTCCCAGTCTCTCCCAGTCCCACCAGTCCATCCCAGTCCCTCCCAGTTCCCCCCAAATCCCTCTCCAGTTGCTCCCAACCCCCTCCCAGTCCCTCCCAGTCCATCCCAGTTAATCCCAATCCCCTCCTCGTCCCCCCCAGTCCCTCCCAGTTCCCCCCAAATCCCTCTCCAGTTGCTCCCAGTCCCCTTCCAGTCCCTCCAATTCCCTTTCCAGTCCCTCCCAGTCCCTCCCAGTCCCCCCCAGTCCGTCCCAGTTTGCCCCAGTTTGCCCAGTACCCTGCGCAGCTGCTGCTCGTAGTCCTGGGCGGCCGCAGGCGGGTCCAGGTCAGTGGAGACCGAGAGGAACTGGGGCCCGGGGGGGGGAAACTGGGACAGCAGCTGGGACTGGGAATGGAAACAGGGGGTTACTGGGAGCACTGGGAGAGGAACTGGGGGTTACTGGGAGCACTGGGAGAGGAACTGGGGCCCGGGGGGGGTAACTGGGAGAGCAGCTGGGACTGGGAATGGGAACTGGGGGTTACTGGGAGCACTGGGAGCACTGGGAGAGGAACTGGGGCCCGGGGGGGGGAAACTGGGAGAACAGCTGGGACTGGGAATTGGAGATGGGGTTAACTGGGAGCACTGGGAGAGGAACTGGGGCCCGGGGGGGGGAAACTGGGACAGCAGCTGGGACTGGGAACGGAGATATGGGGTTACTGGGAGCACTGGGAGAGGAACTGGGGCCCAGGGGGGGGAAACTGGGACAGCAGCTGGGACTGGGAATGGGAACTGGGGGTTACTGGGAGCACTGGGAGCACTGGGAGAGGAACTGGGGCCCGGGGGGGGGAAACTGGGAGAACAGCTGGGACTGGGAATTGGAGATGGGGTTAACTGGGAGCACTGGGAGAGGAACTGGGGCCCGGGGGGGGGAAACTGGGACAGCAGCTGGGACTGGGAATGGAGATATGGGGTTAACTGGGAGCACTGGGAATACTGGGAGAGGAACTGGGGCCCGGGGGGGGGAAACTGGGACAGCAGCTGGGACTGGGAATGGAGATATGGGGTTACTGGGAGCACTGGGAATGGGAACAGGGGGTTACTGGGAGCACTGGGAGAGGAACTGGGGCCCAGGGGGGGGAAACTGGGACAGCAACTGGGACTGGGAATGGAGATATGGGGTTAACTGGGAGCACTGGGAATACTGGGAGAGGAACTGGGGCCTAGGGGGGGGAAACTGGGAGAGCAACTGGGACTGGGAATGGGGGAGAGTGTTACTGGGAGGGACTGGGAATGAGGGACAGGGTTACTGGGAGCACTGGGAGAGCAAACTGGGACAGGAACAGGAACTGGGAATGGGGGCACAGTGTTACTGGGAGGAACTGGGAATGGGTGATGGGGTTACTGGGAGGGACTGGAAGAGACTGGGAGGCAACTGGAGGGACTTGGAATGGGGGACCTGGTTACTGGGAGCACTGGGAGGAACTGGGGGAGCAAACTGGGACAGGAACAGGAACTGGGACTGGGAGCACAGCGTTACTGGGAGCACTGGGAATAGAAGACAGGGCTACTGGGAGCACTGGGAATGGAACACAGGGTTACTGGGAGGAACTGGGAGGGACAACTGGGCCAGGGTCAGGGTCTGGGGGGCACTGGGAGCACTGGGAATGGAGAATGGGAACTGGGAGGAACTGGGACGGACTGGGACAGACTGGGAGTTACTGGGACAGACTGGGAGGAACTGGGATGGACTGGGACAGACTGGTACAGACTGGGAGGAACTGGGACGGACTGGGAGTCACTGGTACAGACCGGGAGGAACTGGTACAGACTGGGACGGACTGGTACAGACTGGGAGGCACTGGGACAGACTGGGAGGAACTGGGACCGACTGGGACGGACTGGGAGTCACTGGTACAGACTGGGACAGACTGAGAGTTACTGGTACAGACTGGTACAGACTGGGACAGACTGGGAGTCACTGGTACAGACTGGGAGTTACTGGTACAGACTGGGACGGACTGGGAGTTACTGGTACAGACTGGGACGGACTGGGAGTTACTGGTACAGACTGGTACAGACTGGGAGTTACTGGTACAGACTGGGACGGACTGGGACGGACTGGGACGGACTGGGATGGACCGGGAGTCCCCGGTACAGACTGGGATGGACTGGGAGGAACTGGGACGGACTGGTACAGATTGGGACAGACTGGGAGTCACTGGTACAGACTGGGAGGAACCGGTACAGACTGGGACGGACTGGGAGTCACCAGTACAGACTGGGAGGAACTGGGACAGACTGAGACGGACTGGTACAGACTGGGAGGAACTGGGAGTCCCCGGTCCAGCCCAGCCCGCCCCCCCCCCTCCCCCCCGCCCCTCCCCCTCACCCGGTAGGCGCCGCCGCTGCTCTCGGGGTGCTCGGGCGGCACGAGGCGCTCGTCGCACAGCGCCACGAGCCAGCGCGCGGGGTCGGCCCCGGGCACGGCGCCGAGGGCGGGCGGCAGCTCCCGCGCCAGCAGCGGCACCAGCGACCCCCCCGACAGCCCCAGCGCGAAGCGGCCGCCGCTCGCCACCGCCTCGGCCGCCGCCTCGGCCACCAGCCGCGCCAGCGCCGCGCCCAGCTCGCGCTGCGACGGGAACACCGAGACCGCCGCCATCATGGCGCCGCTGAGGGGGAAGGAGAAGCAGGAAGTGACGTCATCAGCGCGACGCTCCGGGGGAGAAAGGCGGGCCGGCAGCGGAAGTTGCGTCAGAGCGCGACGCGTTGCGCGTTGCTTAGCAACGCGCGGCCTAGTGAAGCCTCGGCCTTGCGTAGCGCCGCTGCCGCTTCACCGCCCTCGGGTTCTTGGGGTGGGAAACGGGGAGTTGGGAATGGGTGAAACCCAGGGAGAACGGCGCCGAAAATTTAGTATGGGGCTGGATTTTATGAAATCCCAAGATTCCTGGGTTTCAGCCCAAAATTCCCTTTTTTTGACCAAAAATTCGCATTTCTAGCCCAAATTCCCTTTTTTTTGACCAAAAATTCCCATTTTTACCCCAAAATTCCCATTTCTTGCCGCAGTGCAGGAGAAGAGGGCAGGACCGGCATGGAGCTGGATCAGGAATGGGATTTGATTTAGGAAACCCCAAAATTCCCATTTTCACCCCAAAATCCCATTTTTTCCCCCCAAACCCCAATTTTTTTCCCCAAAATCCCCGTTTTCACCCCAAAATTTCGATTTTTTTCCCCCAAACCCGCACTCAACACACAGCACAGTCGCTGCTCTTTAATGGCTTCGAGGTCAGGCACAAATAAAAGGAGAAAATCGGATTAAAAACATTAAAAATGGCCCAAATGGATTAATTGCACTCAATAAAAAGTCCGTGCTGCCACAGGAGGGTTAATTAATCACTAATTAATCACTAATTAATCACTAATTAGTCGTTAATTAGCGCCTCAGTTCTCCCTCAGTCCAGAATTTTGTGATTTTCCCTCAGAAAAAGTCACGAATTTCCTGGAAATTCCTGTAAAATTCTGCCGGATTCCTCCTCAATCCTTAAAATTATCGCTGGTTTATAATCAAATCCTGATTTTTTTTATATCAAAATCCCGCGGTTTTCATGGGAATTCTGCTTTTTTATGGGAATTTCTGCTGAGTTCTCAGCGGGATTTTCACATTTTTGTGATCCCAGGGAATTTTTTCATCGGGATTTTCAGATTTTTTTGATCCCAGGCAGGTTTTTCATCAGGATTTTCACGTTTTTGGGATCCCTGAGGGTTTTTGTTTTTTTGTTTTTTTTTGAATCCCAGCAGGATTTTTGGAATCCCAGTGGGAACTCCTGGCAAAATTCCCCACGTACATCTCCCAGTCCGAGGGATTTTCACATTTTCAGGATCCCAGGGAATTTTTTTCATTGGGATTTAAAAATTTTCAGGATCCCAGGCAGGTTTTCCATTGGAATTTTCACATTTTCAGGATCCCAGTGAATTTTTTAATCGGGATTTTCACATTTTCAGGATCCCAGGCAGGTTTTCCATTGGGATTTCCAGGAATTTGTGATCCCAGCAGGATTTTGGGGATCCATCCCAGAACCATTTCCAGGATCAGAACCTGGTTTTGCCAGCACAGATCCTGGTGTGCATCTCTCAGTCCGAGGGATTTTCACATTTTTCAGGATCTCAGGGAATTTTTTCATTGAGATTTTCACATTTTTAGGATCCCAGGCTGGTTTTCCATCGGGATTTTTGGGATCCCAGCAGGATTTTCTGGCAAAATTCCCCACGCACATCTCCCAGTCCGAGGGATTTTCAGATTTTCAGGATCCCAGGGAAGTTTCCCAGTGGGATTTTCAATTTTTTTTGATCCCAGGCAGGTTTTTCATTGGGATTTTTGGGATCCCAGCAGGATTTTGGGAACCCAGTAGGATTTTCTGACACAGACCCTGCTGTACATCTCCCAGTCCGAGGGATTTTCACATTTTCAGGATCCCAGGCAGGTTTTCCATTGGGACTTTCACATTTTCAGGATCCCAGGCAGGTTTTCCATCAGGATTTTCAGGATCCCAGGCAGGTTTTCCATCAGGATTTTGCACATTCCCAGGATCAGAACCTGGTTTTGCCAGCACAGATCCTGCTGTACATCTCCCATTCCAGCAGGATTTTCAGGATCCCAGGCAGGTTTTCCATTGGGATTTTCACATTTTCAGGATCCCAGGCAGGTTTTCCATCAGGATTTTCAGGATCCCAGGCAGGTTTTCCATTGGGACTTTCACATTTTCAGGATCCCAGGCAGGTTTTTCATCAGGATTTTCAGGATCCCAGGCAGGTTTTCAATTGGGATTTTCACATTTTCAGGATCCCAGGCAGGTTTTCCATTGGGATTTTCAGGATCCCAGGCAGGTTTTCCATTGGGATTTTCACATTTTCAGGATCCCAGGCAGGTTTTCCATCAGGATTTTGCACATTCCCAGGATCAGAACCTGGTTTTCCCAGCACAGATCCTGCTGTACATCTCCCATTCCAGCTGGATTTTCAGGATCCCAGGGAGGTTTTTCATCAGGATTTTCAGGATCCCAGGCAGGTTTTCCATTGGGACTTTCACATTTTCAGGATCCCAGGGAGGTTTTTCATCAGGATTTTCAGGATCCCAGGCAGGTTTTCCATTGGGACTTTCACATTTTCAGGATCCCAGGGAGGTTTTTCATCAGGATTTTCAGGATCCCAGGCAGGTTTTTTATCAGGATTTTCAGGATCCCAGGCAGGTTTTCCATTGGGATTTTCACATTTTCAGGATCCCAGGCAGGTTTTCCATCGGGATTTTGCACATTCCCAGGATCAGAACCTGGTTTTGCCGGCACAGATCCTGCTGTACATCTCCCATTCCAGCAGGATTTTCAGGATCCCAGGGAAGTTTTTCATCAGGATTTTCAGGATCCCAGGCAGGTTTTTATCAGGATTTTCAGGATCCCAGGCAGGTTTTCCATCGGGATTTTGCACATTCCCAGGATCAGAACCTGGTTTTCCCGGCACAGATCCTGCTGTACATCTCCCCGTCCAGGGGGATTTTCAGGATCCCAGGCAGGTTTTCCATCAGGATTTTCAGGATCCCAGGCAGGTTTTCCATTGGGATTTTCACATTTTCAGGATCCCAGGCAGGTTTTCCATCAGGATTTTCAGGATCCCAGGCAGGTTTTTCATCAGGATTTTCAGGATCCCAGGCAGGTTTTCCATTGGGACTTTCACATTTTCAGGATCCCAGGCAGGTTTTCCATTGGGATTTTCAGGATCCCAGGCAGGTTTTCCATTGGGATTTTCACATTTTCAGGATCCCAGGCAGGTTTTTATCAGGATTTTCAGGATCCCAGGCAGGTTTTCCATTGGGACTTTCACATTTTCAGGATCCCAGGCAGGCTTTCCATCGGGATTTTGCACATTCCCAGGATCAGAACCTGGCTTTCCCAGCACAGATCCTGCTGTACATCTCCCTGTCCAGGGGGATTTTCAGGATCCCAGGCAGGTTTTCCATCAGGATTTTCAGGATCCCAGGCAGGTTTTCCATTGGGATTTTCACATTTTCAGGATCCCAGGCAGGTTTTCCATCAGGATTTTCAGGATCCCAGGCAGGTTTTCCATTGGGACTTTCACATTTTCAGGATCCCAGGCAGGTTTTCCATTGGGATTTTCAGGATCCCAGGCAGGTTTTCCATTGGGATTTTCACATTTTCAGGATCCCAGGCAGGTTTTTATCAGGATTTTCAGGATCCCAGGCAGGTTTTCCATTGGGACTTTCACATTTTCAGGATCCCAGGCAGGCTTTCCATCGGGATTTTGCACATTCCCAGGATCAGAACCTGGTTTTGCCGGCACAGATCCTGCTGTACATCTCCCTGTCCAGGGGGATTTTCAGGATCCCAGGCAGGTTTTCCATCAGGATTTTCAGGATCCCAGGGAGGTTTTCCATCAGGATTTTCAGGATCCCAGGCAGGTTTTCCATCGGGATTTTGCACATTCCCAGGATCAGAACCGGGTTTTCCCGGCACAGATCCTGCTGTACATCTCCCCGTCCAGGGGCACGTAGCGCCCGCGCTGCGGGTCCAGCACGAAGAGTCGGTCGGGGACCCGCCGGGGGTCCCAGCCCTCCCCCCGCAGCCGCGTCTTCTGCAGCTTGAAGGTGCCTGGGAGGGGGGAAATTGGGGAATTTGGGATGTGGGAATAACCCCCCTTGAGGCCCCGCCCCTCTAGGCCACGCCCATTTAACCCCCACCCCTTTTAGCCCAATCCAGCCCCACCCCTCTAGACCCCACCCATTTAAGCCTCGCCCCTTTAGACCCTGCTTACTCAGGCCCCACCCCTTTCAGCCCCACCCCTCTAGACCCCACCCCTTTTATGCCCCGCCCCTCAAACCCCACAAAATTCAGCCCTGCCCCATTAAGCTCCACCCATTTGGGCCCCACCCATTTAAGCCCCACCCTGTTAATACCATCCAGCCTCACCCATTTAGGCCCCGCCCCCTTGGCCCTGCCCCTTTAAGCCCCACCCTGTCCCACCCCTTCCAGCCCCACCCCTTTAATCCCCGCCCCTCTCAGCCCCACCCCATTAATCCCATCCAGCCCCACCCATTTATGCCCCGCCCCTCGAACCCCAAACAATTCAGCCCCACCCCATAATGCCCCACCCCATTAATCCCACCCAGCCCTGCCCCTTTAAGCCCCACCCAATTATGCCCCGCCCCTCTCAGCCCCACCCCTTCCAGCCCCACCCCTTTAAGCCCCACCCTGTTAATCCCACCCAGCCCCACCCATTTATGCCCCGCCCCTCAAACCCCACACAATTCAGCCCTGCCCCTTTAAGCTCCACCCATTTGGGCCCCACCCATTTAAACCCCACCCCATTAATCCCACCCACCCCTGCCCCTTTAAGTCCCACCCAATTATGCCCCACCCCTCTAGGCCCCCACCCCTTTAAGCCCCACCCATTTAGGCCCCGCTGATATCGACCCCGCCCCTCTCGGCCCCACCCACTTTAAGCCCCACCCATTTAAGCCCCACCCCATTAATCCCACCCAGCCCCACCCATTTAGGCCCCGCCCCTCAAACCCCAAACAATTCAGCCCCACCCCGTTAATCCCACCCAGCCTCACCCATTTAGGCCCCACCCCTTTAAGCCAAACCCATTAATCCCACCCAGCCCTGCCTGTTTAAGCCCCACCCAATTATGCCCTGCCCCTCTCAGCCCCACCCCTTCCAGCCCCACCCCTTTAAGCCCCACCCCATTAATCCCACCCAGCCCCACCCATTTATGCCCCGCCCCTCAAACCCCACACAATCCAGCCCTGCCCCTTTAAGCTCCACCCATTTGGGCCCCACCCATTTAAGCCCCACCCCATTAATCCCACCCAGCCCTGCCCCTTTAAGTCCCACCCAATTATGCCCCACCCCTCTAGGCCCCCACCCCTTTAAGCCCCACCCATTTAGGCTCCGCTGATCTTGACCCCGCCCCTTCCAGCCCCACCTCTTTAAGCCCCACCCCTCTCAGCCCCACCCCATTAATCCCACCCAGCCCCACCCATTTAGGCCCCGCCCCTCAAACCCCACACAATTCAGCCCCACCCCGTTAATCCCACCAGCCCCACCCATTTAGGCCCCACCCCTTTAAGCCAAACCCATTAATCCCACCCAGCCCTGCCCCTTCCAGCCCCACCCCATTATGCCCCACCCCGTTAATCCCACCCAGCCCCACCCCTTCCAGCCCCACCCCGTTAATCCCACCCAGCCCCACCCCTTTAGGCCCCGC
>NC_079358.1:8776817-8793365 GCF_029582105.1 Oenanthe melanoleuca
GTTTTCAGCTGCTGGAATTTCCTCAGGATTTTTGTTTTCCTCGGGGTTTTCCTCAGGATTTTCCTCAAGATTTTTGGGATTTTCCTCAGCATTTTCCTCAGGATTTTCCTCAGCATTTTCCTCAGTATTTTGGGGATTTTCCTCAGTATTTTGGGGATTTTCCTCAGGATTTTGGGGATTTTCCTCAGGATTTTGGGGATTTTCCTCAGTATTTTGGGGATTTTCCTTGGGATTTTCCTCAGGATTTTGGGGATTTTCCTCAGGATTTTCAGAATTTTCCTCCCCTGCTCCTTCCCCTTCCTCGTGCTCCTCCTTTTCCTCGGGATCATCTGTGAAGGGATTTTCCCCCTGGAAACAAAAAAAAAGAGAAAAAAAAGGGAAAAAAAAATCCATAAAAAAAAAAAATTTTGGAGCTTCCCTTGAGATTCTCCAAGGAATTGTCACCTCTCACTCCCCCAAATCTGGATAAAAATGGGAATTTTGGGCAGGAATTCCTGCCTGGATGGAATTCCCATATGGGATGGGATTTATGGGATTTTTGGGATGGGATTTTTGAGATTTATAGGATTTCATGGGATTTATAGGATGGGATTGATGGGTTTAATGGGATTTAGGGGATGGGATTTCTGGAATTTATGAGATGGGATTAAGAGGATTTAATCCCCCTCCCACCCCAAAATTCCCCAAAATCCCAACTCCAGGAGCAGCTCCAGCCTCAACCCCACAGAGCATAAAAAAATTCAGGAATTTCCCCACCCAAACTCCAAAATATTCTCCCAAAAAATCCCCAGACTCCAAATATTCCCAAAAAATCCCCAAACTCCAAATATTCCCAAAAAACTCCCACCTTGAGGTACTTTTCCAGTTTTTTGCTGATGAGTTTGTTGTTGAGGATGCTCCTGGCCACCACCAGTGAGGATTTCTTGGATTGCTCCATCATGGCCTGGAAAAAAGGGAATTCCAGGGGTTGGGACACAAATCCAGGGAAATTCCCCAAAAATTCCCAGGGAACAAGGGGCTGGGAGAAGAAATTCCCAAAAAAAAATTCCCAGGGGGAAAATGGTCTGAGGACACAAATCCAGGGAAATCCCTGTAAGAATTCCTGGAATTTGGGGCTGTGTGGGAATTCCTGGAATTTGGGGCTCCCCCAGTGGGAAATCCTGGGATTTTCAGGGCCTCCCTGCAGGAATTCCCAGGATTTGTGGCTCCCTTGCAGGAATTCCCAGCTGGATTTGTGGCTCCCTGCAGGAATTCCCAGGATTTGTGGCTCCCTTTCAGAATTCCCAGGATTTGTGGCTCCCTGCAGGAATTCCCAGGATTTGTGGCTCCCTGCAGGAACTCCCAGGATTTGTGGCTCCCTGCAGGAATTCCCAGTTTGGATTTTTGGCTCCCTTGCAGGAATTCCCAGTTTGGATTTTTGGCTCCCTGCAGGAATTCCCAGGATTTGTGGCTCCCTTTCAGGAATTCCCAGGATTTGTGGCTCCCTTTCAGGAATTCCCAGCTGGATTTGTGGCTCCCTTTCAGGAACTCCCAGGATTTGTGGCTCCCCCTGCAGGAATTCCCAGGATTTGTGGCTCCCTGCAGGAACTCCCAGGATTTGGCTCCCCCTGCAGGAACTCCCAGGATTTGGCTCCCCCTGCAGGAATTCCCAGGATTTGTGTCTCCCTTTCAGGAATTCCCAGGATTTGGCTCCCCCTGCAGGAATTCCCAGGATTTGTGTCTCCCTTTCAGGAATTCCCAGGATTTGGCTCCCCCTGCAGGAACTCCCAGGATTTGTGGCTCCCCCTGCAGGAACTCCCAGGATTTGTGGCTCCCTTTCAGGAATTCCCAGGATTTGTGGCTCCCTGCAGGAACTCCCAGCTGGATTTGTGGCTCCCTGCAGGAATTCCCAGCTGGATTTGTGGCTCCCTGCAGGAACTCCCAGGATTTGTGGCTCCCTGCAGGAATTCCCAGGATTTGGCTCCCCCTGCAGGAATTCCCAGGATTTGGGGCTCACACGGCGGTTGTGGTTGTGGTCCAGGGACTTGAGGTGTTTCTGGATGGAGCCGAAGTGCATGGGCAGCAGCAGGTCACAGGCCGAGCAGTGAGCGGCCTCCACCTTCCTCACAAAGTGCTCCAGGCCCAGCTCTGACAAATTATGGGATGTGGGGTCAGGGATATGGGGTTGGGAATCAGGAATGGGGCTGGGAAATCCCCCTGGGACCCCCAGGGCTCCAGGGAATGGGATATGGGATCAGGGATATGGGGTATGGGATCAGGGATATGGGGTATGGGATCAGGATTGGGGCTGGGAAATCCCCCTGGGATCCCCAGGGCTCCAAGGAATGGGATATGGGATCAGGGATATGGGGTATGGGATCAGGGATATGGGGTATGGAATCAGGAATGGGGCTGGGAAATCCCCCTGGGATCCCCAGGGCTCCAGGGAATGGGGTATGGGATCAGGGATATGGGGTATGGGATCAGGGATATGGGATCAGGGATATGGGGTATGGGATCAGGATTGGGGCTGGGAAATCCCCCTGGGACCCCCAGGGCTCCAGGCCCAGCTCTGGAATGGGAATGGGATCAGGGATATGGGATATGGGATCAGGATTGGGGCTGGGAAATCTCCCTGGGATCCCCAGGGCTCCAAGGAATGGGAATGGGATCAGGAACGGGGCTGGGAAATCCCCCTGGGATCCCCAGTTCTGCAGGGAATGGGATATGGGATAGGGGACTGGGGATATGGGATCAGGAATGGGGCTGGAAAACCCCCCTGGGACTCCCAGTGCTCCAGGCCCAGCTCTGGAATGGGAATGGGATCAGGGATATGGGATACGGGGTATGGGGTATGGGATCAGGGATATGGGATATGGGATATGGGATATGGGATATGGGGTATGGAATATGGGATCAGGGATATGGGGCTGGAAAATCTCCCTGGGATCCCCAGGGCTCCAGGCCCAGCTCTGGGATGGGAATGGGATCAGGAATGGGATCAGGAATGGAGAATCCTCCTGGGCCATTCCAGCCCCATTCCTGGCGTTCCCAAACTTTCCCACCCCCAGGGATCCCCCAGCCCCATCCCCAGGGACCCCCCAGGACCCCCCAGGGATCCCCAGGACTCTCCAGGACCCCCCAGGCCATCCCCAGGAACCCCCAGGATCCCCCAGGAATCCCCAGGAATTCCCAGGACCCCCCCAAGACCCCCAGGCCATCCCCAGGAACTCCCCAGGACCCCTCAGGACCCCCCAGGACCCCTCAGGACCCCCCAGGACCCCCCAAAACCCCCCAGGACCCCCCAGGCCATCCCCAGGAACCCCCCCGGACCCCCCAGGACCCCCCAAAACCCCCCAGGACCCCTCAGGACCCCCCAGGAATCCCCAGGACCCCCCAGGACCCCCCAGGACCCCCCAGAACCCCCACAGGACCCCCCAGGACCCCCCAGGACCCCCCAGGACCCCTCAGGACCCCCCAGGACCCCCCAGGACCCCCCAGAACCCCCACAGGACCCCCCAGGAATCCCCCAGGAACCCCCCAGGACCCCTCAGGACCCCCCCAGGACCCCCCAGGACCCCCAAAACCCCCCAGGACCCCCAGGCCATCCCCAGGAACCCTCAGGACCCCCCAGGACCCCTCAGGACCCCCCAGGACCCCCCAAAACCCCCCAGGACCCCCGGCCATCCCTACCCTGGGTCAGGTCCTGCTCCCTCTGGACCTGCTGGATCACGGCGTTGATGTCGCGGATCCCGCGGCGCCGCTCCTCCGTCTTCCGCGTCTTGTTGGCCACGTACTCCTGCCAGGAATGGGGGGCTGTCACCCCAAAATACCCTGGGGAGCCCCAAAATAATACCCTGGGGAACCCCAGATATCCCCTGGGCAATCCCAAATCCCCTGGGCAATCCCAAATCCCCTGGGTAATCCCAAATCCCCTGGGCAATCCCAAATCCCCTGGGCAATCCCAAATCCCCTGGGTAATCCCAAATCCCCTGGGTAATCCCAAATCTCCTGGGCAATCCCAAATCCCCTGGGCAATCCCAAATCCCCTGGGCAATCCCAAATCTCCTGGGCAATCCCAAATCTCCTGGGTAATCCCAGAAATCCCCTGGGTAATCCCAAATCTCCTGGGTAATCCCAAATCCCCTGGGCAATCCCAAATCTCCTGGGTAATCCCAGAAATCCCCTGGGTAATCCCAAATCTCCTGGGTAATCCCAAATCCTCTGGGCAATCCCAAATCCCCTGGGCAATCCCAAATCCCCTGGGCAATCCCAAAATCCCCTGGGTAATCCCAAATCCTCTGGGCAATCCCAAATCCCCTGGGCAATCCCAAATCTCCTGGGTAATCCCAGAAATCCCCTGGGCAATCCCAAATCCCCTGGGCAATCCCAAAATCCCCTGGGCAATCCCAAATCCCCTGGGCAATCCCAAATCCCCTGGGCAATCCCAAATCCCCTGGGCAATCCCAAAATCCCCTGGGCAATCCCAAATCCCCTGGGCAATCCCAAATCCCCTGGGTAATCCCAAATCCCCTGGGTAATCCCAAAATCCCCTGGGTAATCCCAAATCCCCTGGGCAATCCCAAATCCCCTGGGCAATCCCAAATCCTCTGGGCAATCCCAAATCCCCTGGGCAATCCCAAATCCCCTGGGCAATCCCAGAAATTCCCCAATCCCTCCAGCTGGGAATTCTGGGATCATGATCCCAAAAATCCTCTGGTTCGTGGTGCCCATGAGCTGGAAATGCTCCCAGTAAAATTGGGAATGGGAAAAGAGGAGAGAGAAAAGGAGGGGGAGAAGAAGGGAAAGAGAGAAAAGAGAGAAAACAAAGAAAAGAAAGAAAAAGGAAAAGAAAGAAAAGGGAGAAAAGAGGAAAAAGGTGGAAAAGGGGGAAAAAGGAGAAAAGAGACAAAAAGGAGAAAGGAAAGTGAAAGGAAAGGAAAGGAAAGGAAAGGAAAGGAAAGGAAAGGAAAGGAAAGGAAAGGAAAGGAAAGGAAAGGAAAGGAAAGGAAAGGAAAGGAAAGGAAAGGAAAGGAAAGGAAAGGAAAGGAAAGGAAAGGAAAGGAAAGGAAAGGAAAGGAAAGGAAAGGAAAGGAAAGGAAAGGAAAGGAAAGGAAAGGAAAGGAAAGGAAAGGAAAGGGAAGACGAAAAGTGTGAAAAAGAAAAAGAGGGATGGGAAGGAAAGAAAGAAAGAAAAAGAAGACAACAAAAAAGCAGGAAAAATGGGAGAAGTGAGAGGAGAAGGAGAAGAAGGAGAAGGAGGAGAAGGAGGAGGAGAAGGAGAAGGAGAAGGAGAAGGAGAAGGAGAAGGAGAAGAAGGAGAAGGAGAAGGAGAAGGAGAAGGAGAAGGAGAAGGAGAAGGAGAAGGAGAAGGAGAAGGAGAAGGAGAAGGAGAAGAAGGAGAAGGAGAAGAAGGAGAAGAAGGAGAAGGAGGATGAGGAGGATGAGGAGGATGAGGATGAAGAGGAGGATGAGGATGAAGAGGAGGATGAGGAGGAGGATGAGGATGAGGATGAGGAGGAGGATGAGGATGAAGAGGAGGATGAGGATGAGGATGAAGAGGAGGATGAGGACGAAGAGGAGGATGAGGATGAAGAGGAGGATGAGGATGAGGATGAGGATGAGGATGAAGAGGAGGAGGAGGAGGAGGATGAGGATGAGGAGGAGGATGAGGATGAGGATGAGGATGAGGATGAGGATGAGGATGAGGAGGAGGATGAGGATGAGGATGAGGAGGAGGATGAGGATGAGGATGAAGAGGAGGATGAGGATGAGGATGAGGAGGAGGATGAGGATGAGGATGAGGATGAAGAGGAGGAATAGGATGAGGAGGAGGATGAGGATGAGGATGAGGATGAGGATGAGGAGGAGGAGGAGGAGGAGGAGGAGGATGAGGATGAAGAGGAGGATGAGGATGAGGAGGAGGATGAAGAGGAGGATGAGGATGAGGATGAAGAGGAGGATGAGGATGAGGATGAGGATGAGGATGAGGATGAGGATGAGGATGAGGATGAGGAGGAGGATGAGGAGGAGGAGCAGCAGGCGCCCAGGGCAGCCCCAGCCCGGCCGGGCACCTGCAGGAACTGGGCTGTGTGCGGGGGCAGCCGCGTGCCCACGAACTGGAAATGCTCCCGGTGGAATCGGCTCTCCAGGTGCTGCTGCATCTCGTCCTCAAAGAACGTCCGGAACTTACAGAGCGAGCACACGAACTGGATCCTGCAAGGGAGGGTCACTGCAGGGGGGACTGCAGGGGGGACTGCAGGGGGGAACTGCAGGGGGGGAACTGGGAATGGGGAACTGCAGGGGGGAACTGCAGGGGGAACTGGGAATGGGGAACTGCAGGGGGGAACTGGGAATGGGGAACTGGGAATGGGGAACTGGAATGGGGAACTGCAGGGGGGAACTGGGAATGGGGGACTGGGAATGGGGAACTGGAGTGGGGAACTGGGAATGGGATCACTGCAGGGGGGAACTGGGAATGGGGAACTGCAGGGGGGACTGCAGGGGGAACTGCAGGGGAACTGCAGGGGGGAACTGGGAATGGGGATCACTGCAGGGGGGAACTGCAGGGGGGAACTGCAGGGGGGGGAACTGCAGGGGGGAACTGCAGGGGGGACTGCAGGGGGGCTGCAGGGGGGAACTGCAGGGGGGAACTGGGAATGGGGAACTGCAGGGGGGGAAATGGGAATGGGGAACTGCAGGGGGGAACTGGGATGGGGAACTGGGAATGGGGAACTGGGAATGGGATCACTGCAGGGGGGAACTGCAGGGGGGGACAGTGGAATGGGGAACTGGGAATGGGGATAACTGCAGGGGGGAACTGAATGGGAGAACTGGAGTGGGGGAACTGGAGTGGGGAACTGGGAGTGGGGAACTGGGAATGGGGAACTGGAGTGGGGAGAACTGGGAATGGGGAACTGCAGTGGGGAACTGGAGTGGGGAACTGGAGTGGGGAACTGGAGTGGGGAACTGGGAATGGGGAACTGGGAGTGGGGAACTGGAGTGGGGAACTGGGAATGGGGATAACTGGGAGTGGGGGGGGAACTGGAGTGGGGAACTGGGAATGGGGAACTGGGAGTGGGGGGAACTGGAGTGGGGGAACTGGAGTGGGGGAACTGGAATGGGGAACTGGAGTGGGGAACTGGGAATGGGGGAACTGGGAATGGGGAACTGGGAATGGGGAACTGGGAATGGGGAACTGGGAGTGGGGGAACTGCAGGGGGGAACTGGAGTGGGGAACTGGAGTGGGGGAACTGGAGTGGGGAGAACTGGGAGTGGGGATAACCGGGAATGGGGAATGTAACTGGGAATGGGGATAACTGGGAGTGGGGAATGTAACTGGGAATGGGGAATAACTGGGAATGGAGTGGGGAAATGGGAAATATAAGTGGGAATGGGGTGGGGAAAATAACTGGGAATGGGGTGAGGAAATATGGGAAAAATAACTGGGAATGGGGTAGGGAAATGGAAAAAAAAAACGGGAATGGGGCTGGGAAAATGGGAGAAATAATTGGGAATGGGGTAGGAAAAATGGGGAAAAATGGGAAAAAATGGGAATGGAGATGGGAAAATAGGAAAAAAAATCCCTAAAAAATTGGAAAAAAATCCCTAAAAAATTTGGAAAAAATCACTAAAAAAGTGGGAAAAATCCCTAAAAAAGGGAAACAGGGGAAATATTCCCAGGATTCCCAGCATTCCAGGATTTACCTCTCCACCATCCGGTCCCGGTGCCGCTTCTTCTGCCGATCCTGGGATTTCCTCCCGGCCTGGAGCTTCTGCCTCAGCTGGGAAATCTGGGACATCTCCTCTGTTAGCCCTGGAAAAATGGGAAAAATGGGAATCTCAGAAATCCAGACCAAATCCAAGGAAACCCAGCCCAAAATCCAGCTCAAAATTCCAGGAAATTCAACCGAAATCCAAGGAAATCCAACCCAAAATCTGATCCAAAATACAAAGAAATCCAACCCCAAATCCAAAGAATTCCAACAAAAAATCCAACCAAAAATCCAAGGAAATCCAACCCAAATCCAGCCCAAAATCCCAAGAAATCCAACCCAAAATTACAGGAAATGCAGCCCAGAATTCCAGGAAATCCAACCCCAAATCCAAAGAAATCCAACAAAAACTCCAACCAAAAATCCCAGGAAATCCAACTCCAAATCCAATCCCAAATCCCAGGAATTTGATTTTTGGGATGGATCAATCCCAGATTTCAGGGATTTGGGGATTTCTTGGATTCATGGAAAGATCAGTCCCAGATTTCTCTGGGATTTAGGGATGAATTCATCCCAGATTTTCTGGTTTTAGGGATGGATCATTCCCAAAATCCAGGATTTAGGAATAAATCAGCCCCAGATTTCTGGGATTTGGGGATGAAATTCCCTGGATTTTCCCTGGAAAAATCCCCAGGAATTCCTGGGATTTCCCTTGGAATTCCCAACTCACCTTTCTCAGAATCTCTTCCTTCTTCATCCTCCCCTTCCTGAAAAACCAAAAAATTTGGGAATTTAAGGGTTCAAGGAGTTTCTCCCTCTGGAGAAATTTCTCCCCAAAAATCCCAGAATCTCCCTCCCTCAGATCCCAAAATTCTGGGAATTTCCCTCTCCCACCTCTCCCCACCCAAAATCCTTCAGAAATTCCCCAAAATTCCAGGATTTCCCCTCACTCACCCCTCTGGATTCCTCCTTTTCTCCAGATTCTCCTTCCGTGCCTTCCTCTGAAAAGAGCAAAACCCAAAATTTGGGAATTTGGGATAAATCCAGGAATTTTTAACTGGAAATCTGGGATTCAGCCCCAAAGTTTGGGAATTTGGGATAAATCCCAGGATTTTTCATGCTACAAATCTGGAATTTAGCCCCAAAAATCAGGAATTTGGGATAATCCCAGGAATTTTTAGTTGGGATTCTGGGATTCAGCCCCAAAAATTGGGAATTTGGGATAAATCCAGGAATTTTTAGTTGGAAATCCAGGATTCAGCCCCAAAGTTTGAGAATTTGGGATAAATCCTGGGAATTTTTAGCTGGAATTCTGGAATTGGGCCCCCAAAATTGGGAATTTGGGATAAATCCTGGAATTTTCCAAGCTGGAATTCAAGGATTCAGCCCCAAAGCTGGAGAATTTGGGATAAATCTTGGGAATTTTTAACTGGAATTCTGGAATTGAGCCCCAAAAATCAGGAATTTGGGATAACCCCAGGAATTTTTAGTTGGGATTCTGGGATTCAGCCCCAAAATTCAGGATTTTTGGGATAAATCCTAGGAATTTTTAGCTAGAATTCAGCCCCAAAAGTTGGGAATTTGGGATAAGTCCTGGGAATTTTTAAGTGGAATTCTGGAATTGAGCCCCAAAAATCAGGAATTTGGGATGAATATGGACCATTTTTAGCCACAAAAATGAGAAATTTGGGATGAATTTGGGTAATTTTACCCCAAATGAGGACTCTGGGATGAATATGGGTAATTTTCAGCTCAAAAATCAGGAATTTGGGATAACCCCGGGAATTTTTAGTTGGGATTCTGGAACTGAGCCCCAGAAATGAGGAATTTGGGATGAATTTGGGTAATTTTCAGCCACAAAAATCAGGAATTTGGGATGAATATGGGTGATTTTTAGCTCAAAAATCAGGAATTTGGGATAACCCCGGGAATTTTTAGTTGGGGTTCTGGAACTGAGCCCCAGAAATGAGGAATTTGGGATGAATTTGGGTAATTTTCAGCCACAAAAATCAGGAATTTGGGATGAATATGGGTAATTTTCAGCTCAAAAATCAGGAATTTGGGATAACCCCAGGAATTTTTAAGTGGAATTCTGGAATTGAGCCCCAAAAATCAGGAATTTGGGATGAATATAGGTAATTTTTAGCCACAAAAATCAGGAATTTGGGATGAATATGGGTAATTTTTACCCCCAAATGAGCACTCTGGGATGAATTTGGGTAATTTTACCCCAAATGAGGACTCTGGGATGAATATGGGTAATTTTCAGCTCAAAAATCAGGAATTTGGGATAACCCCTGGAATTTTTAGTTGGGATTCTGGAACTGAGCCCCAGAAATGAGGAATTTGGGATGAATTTGGGTAATTTTTAGCCACAAAAATCAGGAATTTGGGATGAATATGGGTAATTTTTAGCCACAAAAATGAGACATTTGGGATGAATTTGGGTGATTTTTAGCTCAAAAATCAGGAATTTGGGATGAATTTGGGTAACTTTTAGCCCCAAAAATGAGAAATTTGGGATGAATATGGGTAATTTTTAGCCACAAAAATCAGGAATTTGGGATAACCCCGGGAATTTTTAGTTGGGATTCTGGAACTGAGCCCCAGAAATGAGGAATTTGGGATGAATTTGGGTAATTTTTAGCCACAAAAATCAGGAATTTGGGATGAATATGGGTGATTTTTAGCTCAAAAATCAGGAATTTGGGATAACCCCGGGAATTTTTAGTTGGGGTTCCGGAACTGAGCCCCAGAAATGAGGAATCTGGGATGGATTTGGGTGATTTTTAGCCGAAATGAGCACTCTGGCTGCCCCAGGAGCTGCCCCTCACCGTTCTCCGAGCTGGAGTTGTCGGAGCCGTCGGTTCTGGGCGCTCTGTCCTCGCTCGGCTGCTGCCGCCTCCGGCCCACGGAGTCCCGGCGGAGCCGCTTCCGCTGCGGCTGCGGGGGAAACGTTGGGGGAAATATTGGGGGGAAATATTGGGGGGAAATTGGGGGAAAATTGGGGAAAAAATGGGGGAAATTTGGGGGAAATATTGGGGGGAAATTGGGGAAAAATTGGGGGAAATATTGGGGGAAAATCGGGAAAAAATGGGGAAAATTTGGGGAAATTGGGGGGAAATTGGGGAGAAGACTGGGGAAAAATTGGGGGAAAATTGGGGAAAAAATGGGGAAAATTTGGGGGAAAAATTGGGGGGAAATTCGGGAAAAAATTGGGGGAAAATTGAGGGGAAATTTGGGAAAAAATGGCGGAAAATTGGGGGAAATCAAGGAAAAATTGGGGAAAATTGGGGAAAATTGGGGGGAAATTTGGGAAAACATGGCGGAAAATTGGGGGAAATCAGGGAAAAATTGGGGGAAATTTGGGAAAAAATGGCGCAAAATTGGGGGGAAAATCAGGGGAAAATCGGAGGAAAATTGGGGGAAATTGGGGGAAATATTGGGGGAAAACTAGGGGAAAATCGGAGGAAAATTGGGGGAAATTGGGGGAAAATTGGGGTAAATATTGGGGTAAATATTGGGGGAAATTTGGGGGAAAATCGGAGGAAAATTGGGGGAAATTGGGGAAAAATGGGGGAAAATATTGGGGGAATATTGGGGGAAATTTGGGAAAAAATGGGGGAAAATTGGGGGAAAATCGGGGGAAAATTGGGGAAAAATTGGGGGGAAAATCAGGGAAAAATTGGGGGAAATTTGGGAAAAAATGGCGGAAAAATGGCGGAAAATTGGGGGGAAATTGGGGGAAAATCGGGAAAATTTGGGGGAAAATCGAGGGGAAATTTGGGAAAAAACGGCGGAAAATTGGGGGAAAATCGGGAAAAAATTGGGAAAAATTGGGGAAAAATTGGGGGAAATATTGGGGGAAAACTAGGGGAAAATCGGAGGAAAATTGGGGGAAATTGGGGAAAAATGGGGGAAAATATTGGGGGAATATTGGGGGAAATTTGGGAAAAAATGAGGGAAAATTGGGGGAAAATCAGGGGAAAATTTGGGGAAAAATTGAGGAGAAATTGGGGAAAAATTGGGGGAAATATTGGGGGGAAACTGGGGGAAAATCGGAGAAAAATTGGGGGAAAATGGGGGTAAAAATGAGGGAAAATTCGGGGGAAATTGGGGAAAATATTGGGGGAAATATTGGGGGAAGTTTGGGATAAAAATGGGGAAAAATTGGGGAAAAATCGGGGGAAAATTTGGGAAGAAATCGGGAAAAATTGGGGAAAATTGGGGAGAAATTTGGGAAAACATGGCGGAAAATTGGGGGAAAACTGGGGGGAAATTGGGAAAAATCTGGCGGAAATTGAGGAAATTTTCCGCAATTTTTCCCCAAATTTTTCCCGAAATTTTCTCAAAATCAAGGGAAATCAGGGGAAATCAGGGGAAAATCATGGAAAGTCATGGAAAAATCATAGAAAATCAGGGGAAATAATGGAAAATCATGGGAAAATCAGGGGAAATCGGGGAAATCAGGGGGAACCATGGAAAGCCATGGGAAAATCATGATAAAATCAAGGGAAATCAGGAGAAATCAGGGGAAAATCATGGAAAACTATGGAAAAATCAAGGAAAACCATGGGAAATCAGGGGAAATCATGGAAAGCCATGGGACTAACAGGGAAAACCATGGGAAATCAGTGGAAATCATGGAAAATCTTAGAAAACAATGGGAAAATAAACAGAAATCGGGAAAATCATGGGAAATCGCAGGAAATAATGGAAAACCACAGGAAAACCACAGGAAATCATGGGAAACCATGGAAAACCATGGGAAAATCATGGGAAACCATGGGAAAATCAGGGGAAATCATGGGAAATAATGGAAAACCAGAGGAAAACCATGGGAAATCAGGAAATAATGGAAAATCACAGGAAAACCATGGGAAATCATGGGAAACCATGGGAAATCATGGAAAACCATGGGAAAATCAGGGGAAATCAGGGGAAATAATGGAAAACCAGGGAAAATCATGGAAAACCATGGGAAAATCAGGGGCAATCAGGGGAAATCAGGGGGAAATCAGGGGAAATCAGGGGAAACCATGGGAAATCAGGGGGAAATCAGGGGAAATAATGGAAAACCACAGGAAAACCATGGGAAAGCATGGGAAATCAAGGGAAACCATGGGAAATCATGGAAAACCATGGGAAAATCAGGGGAAATCAGGGGAAATCAGGGAAAATCATGGAAAACCATGGGAAAATCAGGGGCAATCAGGGGAAATCAGGGGAAATCAGGGGAAACCATGGGAAATCAAGGGAAACCACGGGAAACCAGGGGGAAATCAGGGGGACATCAGGGGAAATCAGGGGAAACCATGGGAAATCAAGGGAAACCACGGGAAATCAAGGGAACCCACGGGAAATCAGGGGGACATCATGGGGAAATCACGGAAAGCCGTGGAAAGCAATGGGAAAGCGACGGCAGAGGCGGGCGCTCACCCTGAGGTCGGCGTCCCAGGCGCGCCAGCCGCGGCGCGGGCGCTTGAGGCCGCGGAAGGCGCCGGGGCCGCGGAAGGGCTCGGGCGGCAGCGGCGCGAAGAGCGAGGGCAGGCGGCGCCCCCGCGGCTCGGCCCAGCCGCCCCGCGGCCCCGGGAACGGCCGCTCCCGGCCCCAGCCCCGCAACCGCGGCCCCGGGAAGGGCGGCTCCCGCCGGCGCCGCCGCCCGTACAGGTCGTTGGCGTCGGGCTCGGACTCGTTGGGGTAGTCGGGGTAATCGTTGGGGTAATCGGGATAATCGGGATAATCAGGATAATCGTTGGGGTAATCGTTGGGATAATCGTTGGGATAATCATTGGGATAATCAGGATAATCGTTGGGATAATCGTTGGGATAATCGTTGGGATAATCCCCCGGGTACTCGAAGGCCGCCCGGTACAGGTCACGGTCGTTCAGCGCCGAGCGGGAATCGCCGTAGGAATCGTACGGGTCGTATCTGAAATTGGGAATTCTGGGGTTTTCCAATGGGAAAAGGGGACACGGGGGGTGGGAGGGGGTTTTGTGACAACAAAGAGAAGGGAAGGGAGGGGAAATGCCCAAAAAATAGTTCCAAGTGGTTGGCATTCCCAAAAAAAATGGATCCCATTATTCCCATCCCTGTTATCCTCATCCCCATTAACCCAAATTCCATCGTCCCCAATTCCATCGTCCCCATCACACCCACTCCCATTACTCCCGTTATTCCCATTCCTATCATACCCATTCCCATTATTCCTACTATCCCACCATTCCCACCATTCCCATCCGCATTATCGCCATTTCCATTATTGCCATTGTTCTCATTATCCCCATCCCCATTATCCCCATCTCCACCATTCCTGCAATTCCCATCATTCCTACCCCATTCCCATTATTCCCATCATTCCCATTTCCATTATTCCCGTTATTCCTGCAATTCCCACCATTCCCACCATTCCCATGCCCATTATCCCCATTATCCCCATTATCCCCATTCCCACAATTCCCATCATTCCCACCCCATTCCTATTATTCCAATCATTCTCATCATTCTCATTGCCGTTATTCCCATCATTCCCACCATTCCCATTATTCCCATTATCCCCATAATTCCTGTCATTCCTCTCATTCCCATTATCCCCATCATCCCCATTATCATTATTCGCATTACTTCCATCCCCATTATCCCCATTATCCCCATTATTCCCATTCCCATTATTCCCATTATCCCCGTTATTCCCGTTATCCCCATTCCCATTATCCCCATTCCTGTCATTCCCATTATCCCCGTTATTCCCGTTATCCCCGTTATTCCTGTTATTCCCGTTGTCCCCGTTCCCATTATCCCCGTTATCCCCGTTCTCCCCATTCCTGTTATTCCCATTCCCGTTATCCCCGTTATCCCCATTATTCCCGTTATATCCCCACCTGTCACTCCCGGTTCCGTAGGCGCGGCCCTGGCTCCGGGTGCCCCGTTATCCCCGTTATCCCCGTTATCCCCATTCCTGTTATTCCCATTCCCATTATCCCAGTTATCCCCATTCCTGTTATCCCCGTTCCCGTTATCCCCGTTATCCCCGTTATTCCTGTTATTCCTGTTATTCCCATTCCCATTATCCTCGTTATTCCTGTTATCCCCGCTATCCCCGTTCCCGTTATCCCCGTTATTCCCGTTATCCCCATTCCTGTTATTCCCATTCCCGTTATCCCCGTTATTCCCGTTATCCCCACTATCCTGTTCCCGTTATCCCCGTTATTCCCCTTATTCCCGTTATCCCCGTTATCCCCGTTATCCCCATTCCTGTTATTCCCATTCCCATTATCCCCGTTATTCCCGTTATTCCCGTTGTTATACCCCCACCTGTCGCTCCCGGCTCCGTAGGCGCGGCCCTGGCTCCGGGTCCCCCGTTATTCCCATTATCCCCATTATTCCTGTTATTCCCGTTGTCCCCGTTCCCGTTATCCCCGTTATCCCCATTTCTGTTATTCCCATTCCCGTTACCCCCGTTATTCCCGTTATCCCCACCTGTCACTCCCGGCTCCATAGGCGCGGCCCTGGCTCTGGGTGCCCCGTTATTCCCATTCCCATTCCCATTATCCCCGTTATTCCCGTTATCCCTGCCATCCCCACCTGTCGCTCCCGGCTCCGTAGGCGCGGCCCTGGCTCCGGGTGCCCCGTTATTCCCGTTATCCCCATTCCCGTTATCCCTGCCATCCCCACCTGTCGCTCCCGGCTCCGTAGGCGCGGCCCTGGCTCCGGGTGCCCCGTTATTCCCGTTATCCCCATTCCCGTTATCCCTGCCATTCCCGTTGTTATACCCCCACCTGTCGCTCCCGGCTCCGTAGGCGCGGCCCTGGCTCTGGGCCGGCTCCGGGTGCGCGCCGGTTCCCGGCTCCCCGCGCGGTTTGCCGGGCCCCTCTCCCGGCTCGCCGGCGCCGTTGTTGTCGGCGCTGCCCGGCTCCCAGGCGCCGCCGTAGCCGAACCCGCCCGGGCCCTCGGGGCCGTAGCCGTAGCCGTAGCCGTAGCCCTCGTACCCTGCGGCGGGAATTCGGGATCATCCCACGGGATTGGAGCGCTCCCGTGGGACTGGGATCGCTCCCATGGACGGGTGTCCACGGAACTGGGGCAGAGTTCCATGGAATTGGGATCATTCCTGTGGAATTGGGATCGTTCCCGTGGAATTGGGATCATTCCCATGGAATTGGGATTGTTCCCGTGGAATTGGGATCGTTCCCGTGGGACTGGGATCGCTCCCATGGACGGGTGTCCACGGAACTGGGGCAGAGTTCCATGGAATTGGGATCATTCCCATGGAATTGGGATCATTCCCATGGAATTGGGATCGTTCCTGTGGAAAATTCCCATAGAAGAGTTTCCATGGAACTGGGGAAGAGTTCCATGGAACTCGGGACGATTCCCGTGGAATTGGGATCATTCCCGTGGAATTGGGATCATTCCCGTGGAATTGGGATCGTTCCCGTTCAATTCCCATAGAAGAGTTTCCATGGAACTGGGGAAGAGTTCCATGGAATCAGGATCATTCCCGTGGAATCTGGGAGCATTCCCATGGAACTGGAGCATTCCCGTGGAATTTGGGATCATTCCCATTGAATTCGGGAGAGTTTCCATGGAATTTGGGATCATTCCCATGGAATTTGAGATTGTTCCCAGTTAATTCCCGTGGAATTTGGGATCATTCCCATGGAATTCAGGAGCATTCCCATGGAACTGGATCACTCCCATGGAACTGGATCATTCCCGTGGAATTTGGGATCATTCCCATGGAATTTGAGATTGTTCCCAGTTAATTCCCGTGGAATTTGGGATCATTCCCATGGAACCGGGGAGCTTTCCCAGTTATTTACCCCAGAATTTGGGATTATTCCAAGGAATAAAGGG
>NC_079358.1:8793465-8988301 GCF_029582105.1 Oenanthe melanoleuca
CGGGGCCGCCCCCCAAGGCTCGCCCCTCCCCCCCCGCGGTGGCCCCCAGGGTGGCCCTGGTGGCCCTGGTGGCCTTGGTGGCGCTGCTGGTGACGCTGCTGGTGGCGCTGGGGACACTCGGGGCGCGGCGCGGTGAGTGGGGGAGGGGCGGGGGGGTTGGGGATTTTTTTTGGATTTTTTTTTTTATTTTTTGGGGATTTTTAAAAGGAATTTTTGGAATTTTAAATTAATTTTTTAGAGATTTTGTTTAATATTATGGGATTTTTTTTATTTTGGGAAGATTTTATTTTATTTTAATTTAATTTATATTTTTATTTTATTTTATTTTATTTTATTTTATTTTATTTTATTTTATTGGGATTTTTTATTATTAATTTAATTTCGGGGGGAGATTTGGGAGGATTTTTTGGGGGAATTTTGGGGGATTTTGGGGATTTTTGGGGGGATTTTGGGGCAATTTTGGGAGATTTTGGGGGGGGAACTTTTGGGGGGATTTTGGGGGGTTTAGGGAGGATTTTGGGGGCAATATTTACGATTTTGGGGGGAGAATTTTGCGGGGATTTTTTGGTTATTTGGTGGGAATTTTGGGGAGAATTTTTGGGGATTTTTGGGAATTTTTTTTTGGCGCTTTGGGGACAATTTTGGGGATTTTTGTGGGGGGGATTCTGTGGAGGTTTGGGAGGATTTGGGGCAGTTTTGGGGGGATTTTGGGGGTTTGGTCAGTGTCCCCAAATTGTCCCCTGGGTGTCCCCTGCTGTCCCCTCAGTCTCGGCCCTGGAGGCTGCGCTGGAGGCCGAGAAGGCGAAGGAGCCGCCGGCACCCACAGGTTGGTGTCACCTGTCCCTTGTCACCTGTGTCACCTGTCCCTTGTCACCTGTGTCACCTGTCCCTTGTCACCTGTCCCTGTCACCTGTCAGTGTCACCTGTCCCTTGTCACCTGTGTCACCTGTCCCTTGTCACCTGTCAGTGTCACCTGTCAGTGTCACCTGTCCCTTGTCACCTGTCCCTTGTCACCTGTCCTTGTCACCTGTCCTCAGTGTCACCTGTCCTCAGTGTCACCTGTCCCCGGCCAGTGTCACCTGTCAGTGTCACCTCCATGTCCCTGGTGTCACCTCCTTGTCCTTGGTGCCACCTCAGTGTCCCCATTGTCACCTCCCTGTGCTTGGTGTCACCTCCCTGTCCCCATTGTCACCTCATTGTCACCTCTCTGTCCCCAATGTCCCCTCAGTTTCCGGCTCCTTCCTTCTCTACACTGTGGCCACTCCAGGGCAGCTCTTGGTGGCCACAACACAACCCCAGGTGGCCACACCTCAACTCCAGGTGGCCACAACCCAACCCCAAGTGGCCACAACCCAAATCCAAGTGGCCACACCTCGACTCCAGGTGGCCACAGCCCAACCCCAGGTGGCCAGAACCCAACTCCAGGTTGCCCCACCCCAACCCCAGCTGGCCCCACCCCGACCCCAGGTGGCCACAGCCCGACCCCAGGTGGCCACAACCCAACTCGAGGTGGCCACACCCTGACTCCAGGTGGCCACAACTCAACTCCAGGTGGCCACAGCCCAACTCGAGGTGGCCACACCCCGACCCCAGGTGGCCATAACCCAACCCCAGGTGGCCCCACCCCGACCCCAGGTGGCCCCACCCCGACCCCAGCTGGCCACATCCCAACTCGAGGTGGCCACATCCCAACTCCAGGTGGCCACAGCCCGACCCCAGGTGGCCACAACTCAACTCCAGGTGGCCACAGCCCAACCCCAGGTGGCCACAACCCAACTCGAGGTTGCCCCACCCGAACCCCAGGTGGCCACAACCCAACTCGAGGTGGCCACAACCCAACCCCAGGTTTCCACATCCCAACCCCAGGTGGCCCCACCCCGACCCCAGGTGGCCACAGCCCAACCCCAGGTGGCCACATCCCAACCCCAGGTGGCCACACCCCGACCCCAGGTGGCCACATCCCAACCCCAGGTTTCCACAACCCAACCCCAGCTGGCCCCACCCCGCCCCCCGCTGGCCCCACCCGCCCCCCGCTGGCCCCACCTCGCCCCCCGTGTCCCGCAGGCTCCGGCTCGTTCCTGCTCTACAACCAGCAGCACTCGGGCTGCGTGCAGCCCTGGGGCTCGTGGCTCACCGTGGCCGCCTGCGCCCCGTCCTCGCCGGCCCAGCGCTTCCAGTGGCTGCCGGGCGGGCTCCTGCGCCACGTGGCGAGCGGGCAGTGCCTGGAGGCGACCGCGGAGGCTCCGCTGGCGCTGGTGCGGCCGCGGCCGTGCCGGGCGGAGTCGCGGCTGCAGCGCTGGGAGTGCGGCGAGGGCGCGCTGCTGGCGCTGGCGGGCACCGCGCTGCACTTCAACTTCGGCCACGAGCGCCGGCGCCGCGTCGTGCTGTGCCGGGGCCGCGGCGACTGGAGCCGCTGGCGGCCGCTGGGCGGCGCGGGGGACGTCTGCTCGCGGCAGCGTGAGTGTGTTCTCGGGGTTTCCCAAAAAGTGCCTCAGTTTCCCCAAATTGTCCCAAAAATTCCTGATTTTTCCCCATTTTTTCCCAATTATTTCCCATTTTTCCCCCCATTTTTTTCCCAATTTTTTCTCATTTTTTTCCCAATTTTCCCCCAATTTGTTGTGATTTTCCCCCCAATTTTTCCTAATTATTTTCCAATTTTTCCCCAATTTTTTCCCATTTTTCCCCATTTTTCCCCATTTTTCCCCTAATTTTTCCCCAATTTCCCCCCAATTTTTTCCCATTTTTCCCCAATCTTTCCCCATTTTTCCCCAAAATTTCCCCCATTTTTTCCCAATTTTTTCCCCAATTATTTTCCAATTTTTCCCCAATTTTTCCCCAATTTTTCCCCATTTTTTCCCAATTTTCCCCCAATTTGTTGTGATTTTTCCCCCAATTTTTCCTCCAATATTTTCCCCAATTTTTTCCCAATTTTTCCCCATTTTTTCCCCTAATTTTTCCCCAATTTCCCCCCAATTTTTTCCCATTTTTTCCCCAATCTTTCCCCATTTTTCCCCAAAATTTCCCCCATTTTTTCCCAATTTTTCCCAATTATTTTCCAATTTTTCCCCAATTTTTCACCAATTTTTTCCCATTCTTTCCCCATTTTTTCCCCAATTTTACCCCATTTTTCCCCCAATCTTTCTCTAATTTTTCCCCAAGTTCCCCCAATTTTTCCCCATTTTCCCCCTAAGTTTTTCCCAAATTTCCCCCAATTTTTCCCCATTTTTTCCCCAATCTTTCCCCATTTTCCCCCAAAATTTCCCCATTTTTTTCCCATTTTTTCCCCAGTCTTTCCCCATTTTCCCCCATTTTTTCCCCAATTTTTTCCCATTTTTTTCCCCAATTTTCCCCCAAAATTTCCCCAATTTTTCCCCATTTTCCCCCAACTTTCCCCGCTGTTCCCATTTCCCGGCGCTGCTGGCGCTGGCGGGCACCGCGCTGCACTTCAGCTTCGGCCACGAGCGCCGGCGCCGCGTCGTGCTGTGCCGGGGCCGCGGCGACTGGAGCCGCTGGCGGCCGCTGGGCGGCGCGGGGGACGTCTGCTCGCGGCCGCGTGAGTGTGTTCTCGGGGTTTCCCAAAAAGTGCCTCAGTTTCCCCAAATTTGCCCAAAAATTCTGATTTTTCCCCATTTTTTCCCAATTATTTTCCAATTTTTCCCCCAATTTTTCCCCAATTTTTTCCCATTTTTTCCCCAATTTGTTGTGATTTTCCCCCCAATTTTTCCCAATTGTTTTCCAATTTTCCCCAATTTTTCACCAATTTTTTCCCCATTTTTCCCCCATTTTTTCCCCAATTTTTCCCAATTTTCCCCCAATTTGTTGTGATTTCCCCCCCAATTTTTCCCAATTATTTTCCAATTTTCCCCAATTTTACCCCATTTTTCCCCCAATCTTTCCCTAATTTTTCCCCAGTTTCCCCCAATTTTTCCCCCAATTTTCCCCATTTTTTCCCCAATTTTTCCCCATTTTTTTCCCAATTTTCCCCCAATTTGTTGTGATTTCCCCCCCAATTTTTCCCAATTATTTTCTAATTTTTTCCCAATTTTTCACCAATTTTTTCCCATTTTTTCCCCAATTTTTCCCCAATATTTCCCCATTTTCTCTCCAATTTTACCCCATTTTTTCCCCAATTTTTCCCCAATTTTTCCCCCATTTTCCCCCAACTTTCCCCGACATTCCCATTTCCCGGGTGCTCTCACCATTACCCAAAAATTTCCTGAGTTTCCCCAAATCTTCCCAAAAATTCCTGATTTTTTCCCCATTTTTTTTCCTAATTTTTTCCAATTTTTGCCCAATTTTACCCAATTTTTTGCCCATTTTTTTCCCAATTTTTCCCAATTTGTTACGATTTTCCCCCCAAGTTTTCCCAATTACTTTCCAATTTTTCCTAATTTTTTCCCAATTTTTCCCAATTTTTTTCCTAATTTTTTCCCATTTTTTTGCGATTTTTCCCAATTTTTTCCCCATTTTTTCACTAATTTTTTCCCAATTTTACCCAATTTTTCCCAATTATTTCCCATTTTTTCCCCATTTTTTTCCCCATTTTTTCCCAATTTTTCCCCCATTTTTTTCCTTTTTCCTAATTTTTTCCCAATTTTTCACAATTTTTCCCCAATTATTTTCTAATGATTTCCCTAATTTTTTCCCAATTTTTCCCCATTTCCCCCAAACTTTTCCCAATTTTTCCCCATTTCCCCCAAAAAATTTCCCCAAATTTTCCCCAGTTTTTCCTGAATATTCCCAAATTTCCCCAAATCTTTGGGATTTTCCCCATTCCCAACCCCAAATCTTTGGGATTCCCCCAATCCTGACCCCGAATTTTTGGGATTTTTCCCAGATTTCCCCCCCTGCTCCAAGGGTTGGGTTTTTTTCCGGAATTCCTGTTATTTCTTCTCCAAATTCGCCGCTTCCTGGGAGAATTCCCAAATTTTCTGCTCAGCTTTGGGGTCGCAGCTGCTCGAGGTCGACGATGCCGAGGAAAAGGTGAGATCCCAAATCCCAAAACAATCCCCAAAAAAATCCCCAAAAAATTCAAAAAATCCCAAAAAAATCGAAAAAAAAATCCCCAAAAAATCCCAAGAAAATCCAAAAAAAATCCCCCAAAAAATCCCAAAAAAATCCCCCAAAAAACCCCCAAAAAATCCCCCAAAAAAATCCCCAATTCTCCCAAAACCCCATAAATCCTGGAATTCCCATAAATCCTGGAAATCCCATAAATCCCAAATCCCATAAACCCCAAATCCCATAAACCCTAAATCCCATAAATCCCAAAATTCCATGAACCCCAAATCCCATAAATTCCCCAAATTTCCCAAAATCCCATAAATTCCCCTCAAATTCCCCCCAAATCCCTGAAATCCTGTAAATCCTATAAATCCCAGGGGGCCTTACTGGTTTATACTGGTCCACACTGGTCCATACTTGTCCATACTTGTCCGTACTGGTTTAAACTGGTCTGTACTGGTCCATACTGGTTTACACTGATCCATACTAGTTCATACTGGTTTATACCAGTCTATACTGGTTTATACTGGTTTATACTGGTCTATACTGGTTTATACTGCTCCATACTGGTCCACATTTGTTCGTACTGGTTTACACTGGTCCGTACTGGTCCATACTGGTTTATACCAGTCTGTACTGGTTTATACTGGTCCATACCGGTTTACACTGGTTTATACTGGTCCATACTAGCCCATACTGGTCCGTACTGCTTTGCCCATACTGGTTTATACTGGTCCATACTGGTTTATACTGGTCCGTTCTGGTTTATACTGGTCCATACTGGTTTATACTGGTTTGTACTGGTCCATACTGGTCCATACTGGTTTATACCAGTCTGTACTGGTTTATACTGGTCCATACTGGTTTACACTGGTTTATACTGGTTTACACTGGTTTATACTGGTCCATACTGGTTTACACTGGTTGATACTGATTTATATGGGTCCATACTGGTTTGTACTGGTTTATACTGGTTCATACTGGTTTATACTGGTCCATACTGGTTTATACTGGTCTGGTTTATACTGGTCCATACTGGTTTACACTGGTTGATACTGGTCCATACTGGTTTGTACTGGTTTATACTGGTCCATACTGGTTTATACTGGTTTACACTGGTTGATACTGGTCCATACTGGTTTGTACTGGTTTGTACTGGTTTATACTGGTCCATACTGGTTTATACTGGTTTACACTGGTTGATACTGGTCCATACTGGTTTGTACTGGTCCGTACTGGTTTACACTGGTCCATACTGGTTTATACTGGTCCATACTGGTTTACACTGGTCCATACTGGTCCATACTGGTTTACACTGGTTTATACTGGTTTACACTGGTTTATACTGGTCCATACTGGTTTACACTGGTTGATACTGGTCCATACTGGTTTGTACTGGTCCGTACTGGTTTACACTGGTCCATACTGGTTTATACTGGTCCATACTGGTTTCCCCCAGCACCACGTGCAGTCCCAGCTCCGTTCCCCGTCCTGGCTCGGGATCCGGGACCGGGAGCGGGAGGGGAGCTGGACCCGCGGGGACGGGACGGCGCTGAGCCCCAACAGCAGGTGGGACTGGGGTTTTTTATGGGGTTTGGGGTTTTTATGGGATTTTGGGATCATTTTTGGGTTTTGGGATGATTTTTGGGGTTTTGGACCCACGGGGACGGGACGGCGCTGACCCCGAACAGCAGGTGGGATTGGGGATAATTTATGGGGTTTTGGGATATTTATGGGATTTGGGATATTTATGGGATTTGGGATAATTTATGGGATTTTTTGAATCATTTATGGGATTTTTGGAATCATTTATGGGATTTTGGGATTGTTTTTGGGGTTTTGGACCCGCGGGGACGGGACGGCGCTGACCCCAACAGCAGGTGGGATTGGGGTAATTTATGGGTTTTTTTATGGGGTTTTGGGATATTTATGGGATTGGGGATAATTTATGGGGTTTTGGGATATTTATGGGATTGTGGATAATTTATGGGGTTCTTGGGATCCTTTATGGGGTTTTGGGATATTTATGGGGTTCTTGGGATCGTTTTTGGGTTTTGGGATATTTATGGGATTTTGGGATCTTTATGGGATTTTGGGAATGTTTTTGGGGTTTTGGACCCAGTGGGACGGGACTGAGCTGACCCCCAACAGCAGGTGGGGATTGGGGTTTGGGGTTTTTTATGGGGTTTTGGGATAATTTATGGGATTTTGGGATATTTATGGGATTTTTGGGATCCTTTATGGGGTTTTGGGATTGTTTTTGGGTTTTGGGATATTTATGGGATTTTGGGAATGTTTTTGGGGTTTTGGACCCAGTGGGACGGGACTGAGCTGACCCCCAACAGCAGGTGGGATTTGGGGTTTTGGGAATTTGGGGTAATTTATGGGATTTTGGGATATTTATGGGGTTTTGGGATAATTTATGGGTTTTGGGATAATTTATGGGTTTTTGGGGACTTATAAAATTTGGGGGAATTTATGGGATTTGGGGACAGTGCCATCCTCACCCCAAATAACAGCTGGGGATTTTCGAGGTGATTTATGGGAATTTTGGGATTATTCTTAAAATTTGGGGATTTATGGGATTTGGGAGACTTAAGAAATTCAGATAATTTAAGAAGGGTGGATTTTTTTAGACTTGAAGGAAATTTGGTGGAGATTTGGGTGGGATTTTCAGGATTTATGGGATTTGAGTGGAACTCAGGGCGGGATTTTTGGGATTTTTTGGGATACCAATCCCGATTTTTTTGGTTTTTTTTGGGATCAGTTGGTGGCACCGGGACGAGCCCAACGGGGGATCCCTGGAGAATTGTGCAGCCGTGGGGCTGGACGGGCTCTGGGCCGATTATCCCTGTGGGACAGCCCTGCCCTGGGTGTGCGAGGGACCCCCCTGACCCCAAAACCCCAAAAATTCACCCCAAAATCCCGGGAATTGGGAAAAAATCACAATAAATGTGTGTGTGCACTGGGATCCAACTGGGATTAAACTGGGATCAAACTGGGATCAAACTGGGGTTATCCCTGTGGGACAGCCCTGCCCTGGGTGTGCGAGGGACCCCCTGACCCCAAAACTCCAAAAATTCACCCCAAAATCCCGGGAATTGGGAAAAAATCACAATAAATGTGTGTGTGCACTGGGATCCAACTGGGATCAAACTGGGATTGAACTGGGAGCTGTGGGATCATCCTTGTGGTTCTCCCCATGGCCTGGGTGTGCGAGGGACCCCCCTGACCCCAAAACCCCAAAAATTCACCCCAAAATCCTGAAAACTGGGAAAAAAATCACAATAAATGTGTGTGTGCACTGGGATCCAACTGGGATTGAACTGGGATCAAACTGGGATTATCCCTGTGGGACAGCCCTGCCCTGGGTGGGCAAGGGACCCCCTGACCCCAAAACCCCAAAAATTCACCCCAAAATCCTGAAAACTGGGAAAAAAATCACAATAAATGTGTGTGCACTGGGATCAAACTGGGATTGAACTGGGATGCATTGGGATTGAACTGGGAGGGACTCAGATGGACTGGGAATGGGACTGGGATGAACTGGGATGCACTGGGAACGGGACACCCAAGGAGTTTCGGGGTCGGTTCGAGGCTTTTTGGGATCCTGTATTTCTGTACAGTGGGGGAGGGGAGGGCAGGGGTGTCCCCTCAGTGTCCCAGCCCGGGGGATCCATCTGGGATCCAGGATCCATCTGGGATCCATCTGGGATCTGGGATCCATCTGGGATCCAGGATCCATCCAGAACAGTCCAAGATCCGTTTAGGGGATCCATGATCCGTATGGGGGAGGTCCAGAGGAATCCAGGATCAATTTGGCAGCTCTGGGATCCATTTGGGGATCTGGGATCCACCCAGAAGAGTTCAGGATCCTTTTGGGGGATCCAGGATCCATTTGGGGGGGTCCTGAGGGGTCAGGGATCAGTTTTAAAGATCCAGGATCCACTGAGAAGAGTCCAGAAGAGTTCCCAATCCATTTGGTGCTCAGGGACCCTTTTTGGGATCTGGGATCCATCCAGAAGAGTCTGGGATCCATTTGGGGGATCCAGGATCCATCCAGAGGGTTCCAGGATCCATTTGGGGATCTGGGATCTGTTCAGTCTGGGATCCAGCCGGGGGGTCCTGAGGGATCTGGGATCCAGCTGTGTCCGTGTGTGTTCCAGGATCCATCTGGGGGGTCCCACAGAATCCAGGAGGGTGTCAGGGCTGGGATCCACCCAGGGGTCCGGCCGTGTCCAGCGCTGTCCTGGGACTGTCCCTGTCCCCATCCCAGGTGTGTCCCTGTCCCTGTCCCCATCCCAGGTGTGTCCCCATCCTGTCCCCATCCCAGGTGTGTTCCTGTCCTGTCCCCATCCCAGGTGTGTCCCTGTCCCCATCCCAGCTGTGTCCCCATCCCAGGTGTGTCCCCGTCCTGTCCCAGTCCCAGGTGTGTCCCTGTCCTGTCCCCATCCCAGGTGTGTCCCTGTCCCTGTCCCAGGTGTGTTCCTGTCCCCATCCCAGGTGTGTTCCTGTCCTGTCCCCATCCCAGGTGTGTCCCTGTCCTGTCCCCATCCCAGGTGTGTTCCTGTCCCTGTCCCTGTCCCAGGTGTGTCCCTGTCCTGTCCCCATCCCAGGTGTGTCCCTGTCCCTGTCCCAGTCCCAGGTGTGTCCCCATCCTGTCCCCAGTCCCAGGTGTGTCCCCATCCTGTCCCCAGTCCCAGTGTGTCCCTGTCCTGTCCCCATCCCAGGTGTGTCCCTGTCCTGTCCCAGGTGTGTCCCCATCCTGTCCCCATCCCAGGTGTGTCCCTGTCCTGTCCCATCCCAGGTGTGTCCCTGTCCTGTCCCCATCCCAGGTGTGTCCCTGTCCTGTCCCAGGTGTGTCCCCATCCTGTCCCTGTCCCAGGTGTGTCCCTGTCCTGTCCCCATCCCAGGTGTGTCCCTGTCCTGTCCCAGGTGTGTCCCCATCCTGTCCCTGTCCCAGGTGTGTCCCCGTCCTGTCCCCATCCCAGGTGTGTTCCTGTCCCTGTCCCAGATCCAGCTGTGCCCTGGGATGTCAGCTGTCCCACATGTGTCCCTGTCCCTGTCCCCATCCTGGGATCTCTCCATGTGTGGGATCAGCCAGGCCAGGCCTGTCCCTCGGTGTCACCTGCGTGTCCCTTGGTGTCCCCTAGATGTCCCAGGCATCTCTCAGTATCCCCTGGGTGTCCCTCATTGTCCCCTGAGTGTCCCTCACTGTCCCTTGGTGTCCCTCAGTGTCCCCTGGAGCTCTCTGGGTGCCCCCTGAATGTCCCTTTGCGTCCCTCAATGCCACCCAGAGTTCCCAGAATGTCCCCTGCTTGTCACCAGTGTCCCCTCAGTGTCCCCAAAATGCCACAGGGACCTGGCATGTCCCTGGGTGTCTCATTGTCCCCTGGCCTGTCCCCAAAGACCCCTGGGGTGGCCCCTGAGCCTGTCCCCAGTGTCCCCCGATGTCCCCATGGGTCATGGTGCCCCTTCAGGCTCGGTGTCATCATTGTCCCCAATGTCCCTGTGGGTCTCTGAGGTGTCACCTCAGGCTGTCCCCAGTGTCACAGTGCCGCTGATGCCACCTCAGGCTCGCTGTCACTGCTGTCCCCAGTGTCCCCAGTGTCACGGTGCCGCCGGTGCCACCTCAGGCTTGCTGTCACTGCTGTCCCCAGTGTCCCCAGTGTCACGGTGCCGCCGGTGCCACCTCGGGCTCGCTGTGACTGCTGTCCCCCGTGTCCCCAGTGTCACGGTGCCGCCGGTGCCACCTCAGGCTCACTGTCACTGCTGTCCCCAGTGTCCCCAGTGTCACGGTGCTGCTGGTGCCACCTCGGGCTCGCTGTCACTGCTGTCCCCCGTGTCCCCGATGTCCCCCGGGCTCAGGGCGAAGGGCGGGGGCAGCTCCTCGTCCGAGGAGCCCAGCGAGTCCTCGTCCCCCAGGCAGCGCGAGCCCAGCGGCACCGAGCCCAGCGACAGCGGCGCCCGCAGCAGCCGCAGCTGGGGACAGGGAAGGGACAGGGAGGGGACAGAGGGACAGGGACAGGGACAGGGAGGGGACAGAGGGAGAGGGACAGGGAGGACAGGGACAGGGGGACAGGGAGGGGACAGGGAGGGGACAGAGGGACAGGGACAGGGACAAAGGGGACAGGGACAGGGGGGACAAAAGAGACAGAGACAGAGAGGGGGGACAGAGAGGGGACAGAGACGGGATAGGGACAGGGATGCAGGAACAGAGAGGGGGGGACAGAGAGGGAACAGAGACAGAGGGGGACAGGGACAGAGGGACAGGGACAGGGACAGAGGGACAGGGGGACAGCGACAGGGACAGGGACAGAGAGGGGACAGAGAGGGGACAGGGACAGAGAGGGGACAGAGAGGGGACAGGGACAGGGACAGGGACAGAGAGGGGACAGGGACAGGGACAGGGAGGAGAGGGGACAGGGACAGAGACAGAGGGGACAGGGACAGAGGGACAGGGACAGAGAGGAAAATGGACAGTGAAGGAACAGAGAGGGGACGGAGGGGACAAAGGCCAACAGGGAAGGGCAGGAGGGAGGGGATATAGGAACACATTGTCACCAGCTGTCCCCAGGCCACGTGGCACTGAGGGGACATCACTGGTGGCACTGGGGCCAGCCCGGGGGCCCCCCAGCAACTCTGGGTGCCACTCATGTGTCCCCAACCCCAACCCCTGTCACCTCCCCCCGTGCCCCTGGATGCCACCCACATGTCCCCCAATATCCCCAGTGTCCCCAACGTCCTCGATGTCCCTGATGACCCCAATTCCCCCAATGTCCCAATGTCTCCAATGTCCCTGATGTCCTCAATGTCCCCAACAACACCAATGTCCCCATGATCCCCACTGTCCCCAACATCCCCCATGTCCCCCCAGTGCCCCCAATGACCCCAACACACACATACACAACATCCCCAGTGTCTCCAACATCCCCAACGCTCCCGCTGTCCCCATGTCCCCCCAGTGTCCCCATGTCCCCCCATGTCCCCATGTCCCCCCACTGTCCCCATGTCCCCCCACTGTCCCCATGTCCCCAAGTCCCACCTCGGCCTTCAGCTCCCGGATGTGTCCCCTCAGGTGCCGGATGTACTGCGCAGCGTCCGAGTGCTCCAGCTGCCCCTGCAGCCGCCCCTCCTCCCGCTGGGGACACGGGGACACGGGGACATGGGGACACGGGGACACCAGGGGACACGGGGACACAGGGGACATGGGGACACAGGGGACATGGGGACACAGGGGACATGGGGACACAGGGACACCAGGGGACATGGGGACACAGGGGACATGGGGACACCAGGGCACACTGCAGCCACCTGGCCCCTCCTGTGTCCCCGTGTCCCCTTCACATCCCCATGTCCCCCATCCCTTCCATGTCCCTGATGTCCCCATGTCCATGTGTCCCCTCCGTGTTCCCTCAATGTTCCCAATGTCCCTGCATGTCCCCCATGTCCCCAACGTCTGCAACATCCCCCCAATGTCCCCAGTGTCCCCATGTTTCCATTGTCCCCAATGTCCCCATGTCTCCACTGTTCCCAGTGTCCCCATGTTTCCATTGTCCCCAATGTCCCCATGTCTCCACTGTTCCCAGTGTCCCCCCAGTGTCCCCCATGTCCCCAGAGTCCCCATGTCTCCATTGTCCCCGATGTCCCCCCAATGTCCCCATGTCTCCACTGTCCCCATGTCCCCTCAATGTCCCCCATCTCCTCAGTATCCCCAATGTCCCCCCAGTGTCCCCACTGTCCCCAGTGTCCCCATGCCCGTACCTGGATCTCCAGCTCGGCCACGCGCTGCCGCATCTCTGCCAGGGCGGCCATGCTGTCGGCCTCGCGCAGCCGCACGGCCATCACCTCCTCCTTGCTCTGGGGACAGCGCTGTCACCGCGGGGACACCGGGGACAGCATGGGGACACCCGGGGACACCCAGGGACAGCACGGGGAGAGCCCAGGGACAGCATGGGGAGAGCCCAGGGACAGCCCAGGGACACCTGGGGACAGCATGGGGACACCCGGGGACACCCAGGGACAGCACGGGGAGAGCCCAGGGACAGCATGGGGAGAGCCCAGGGACAGCCCGGGGACAGCATGGGGAGAGCCCAGGGACATCATGGGGAGAGCGCAGGGACAGCCCAGGGACCGCCCAGCGACACCGGGGACAGCATGGGGACAGCCCGGGGACAGCCCAGGGACAGCACGGGGAGAGCCCAGGGACAGCATGGGGAGAGCCCAGGGACACCCAGGGACACCTGGGGACAGCATGGGGACAGCCCAGGGACACCTGGGGACAGCATGGGGACATCCCAGGGACACCCGGGGACAGCATGGGGAGAGCCCGGGGACAGCATGGGGAGAGCACAGGGACACCCAGGGACACACGGGGACAGCATGGGGACACCCACTGGACACCCCAAGGGACACCCCCAGGACAGCCCTGTCACCAGGGACAGAGTGGGGACACCCCAGGGTACCTCACAAACATCTTGGGGACACAACAGGCACAGCCAGGGACACCCTGGGGACACCCCATGGATGCTGGGGACATCCTGGGGACACTCCAGGGGCACCCCAGGACACTGTCCAAGACAATCCCAATTGCTGATATCCCAAATGTTCCCAGTGTCCCCAAAGTCCCTGATGTCCCCGAGTGTCCCCAGTATTTGCAATGTCCCCACTGTCCCTCCTGCTCCCAAGGTGTCCCCAGAGTGTCCCTGCTGTCCCCAGTGTCCCCTGTCACCTTGCACTGTGCCTCGGTGTGTTTGCGGTGGCTCTCGCTGAGCTGTGCCTGCAGCCCCTGGCTCTGCGCGGCGGCGGCGCGGAGCTGCTCCCTGAGCCCGGCACAGGTCTGCTCTGCCCGGCCTAGGACTGAGCGCTGGATCCGGCCCTGGAGCGGGATTAAACTGGGATTAACCCGGGATAAACCTGGGATTGAACTGGGGTTAAACTGGGATTGAACTGGGATAAACCCAGGCCCTGCTCCCTGAGCCCGGTGCAAGTCTGCTCTGCCCGGCCTAGGACTGAGCGCTGGATACGGCCCTGGAGGGGGATAAACCCGGGATTAACCTGGGATAAAACTGGGATAAACCTGGGATAAACCCGGGATTAACCTGGGATTAACCTGGGATTGAACTGGGGTTAAACTGGGATTGAACCAGGCCCTGCTCGCTGAGCCCGGCACAGGTCTGCTCTGCCCGGCCTAGGACTGAGCGCTGGATCCGGCCCTGGAGGGGGATAAACCCGGGATTAACCCAGGATAAAGCTGGGATTAACCCGGGATAAAACTGGAATAAACCCGGGATTAACATGGGATAAACCCAGTCCATCCCAGTCTGTCACCTGTGTCTCCAGCTGCAGCACCCTCTCTCTCAGCGCTCTCAGCTCCGTTCCCAGTCCCTCCCAGTTCAATCCCAGTGCTCCCAGTCTGTACCTGTGTCTCCAGCTGCAGCACCCTCTCTCTCAGCGCTCTCAGCTCCATTCCCAGTCCCTCCCAGTTCAATCCCAGTGCTCCCAGTCTGTACCTGTGTCTCCAGCTGCAGCACCCTCTCTCCAGCGCTCTCAGCTCCATTCCCAGTCCCTCCCAGTTCAATCCCAGTGCTCCCAGTCTGTACCTGTGTCTCCAGCTGCAGCACCCTCTCTCTCAGCGCTCTCAGCTCCTGGCTCTGGCTCTCCCGCAGCTGCACCCCCAGCACCTCGCGCAGCGCCCGCGGCTCCTGCCAGCGCCCGCACACCTGGCGGGGACACGGGGTCAGTGGGGGACACCTGGGACACACCCTAGGGACACACCTGGTGACAAAACAGGTGTCCCCCAGGTCACTCAGGTGTCCCCAGTGTCCCCTCTCACCTGCCAGGTGTCCCCCAGGTCACTCAGTGCCAGCTCCTGCAGCTCCTCCTGCAGCCGAACCACGCTGGAGTCATCGGGGAGCAACGGCTGGCGCTGGGGACAGGGACAGGGACAGGGACAGAGGGACAGAGGGACAGAGGGACAGGGACACAGGGACAGGGACAGGGACATGGGGACAGGGACAGAGGGACAGGGATAGAGGGACAGAGGGACAGAGGGACAGGGACAGAGGGACACAGGGACAGAGGGACAGAGGGACAGAGGGACAGGGAACAGGGACAGGGATGGGGACAGAGGGACAGGGACAGGGACAGGGATAGGGACATGGGGACAGAGGGACAAGGGACAGGGACAGGGGTATAGGGACAGGGACATGGGGACAGGGTACAGGGGACATGGGGACAGGGAGACATCAGTGGGGGACCTTCCCAGTCCTTGTCCCCAGAGCCACCCATGGGACCCTCCCTGTCCCCAGTGTCCCAGTGTCACCTGCTCCATGTGCAGGACCTTGTCCCTCATCTCTTTGAGCGCTCCCTGTCCCCAGTGTCCCCAGTGTCCCCCCAGTGTCACCTGCTCCATGTGCAGGACCTTGTCCCTCATCTCTTTGAGCGCTCCCTGTCCCCAGTGTCCCAGTGTCACCCCAGTGTCCCCAGTGTCACCTGCTCCATGTGCAGGACCTCGTCCCTCATCTCTTTGAGCGCTCCCTGTCCCCAGTGTCCCAGTGTCACCCCAGTGTCCCCAGTGTCACCTGCTCCATGTGCAGGACCTTGTCCCTCATCTCTTTGAGCGCTCCCTGTCCCCAGTGTCCCAGTGTCACCCCAGTGTCCCAGTGTCACCTGCTCCATGTGCAGGACCTTGTCCCTCATCTCTTTGAGCGCTCCCTGTCCCCAGTGTCCCCAGTGTCACCCCAGTGTCCCCAGTGTCCCCAGTGTCACCTGCTCCATGTGCAGGACCTTGTCCCTCATCTCTTTGAGCGCTCCCTGTCCCCAGTGTCCCCAGTGTCACCCCAGTGTCCCAGTGTCACCTGCTCCATGTGCAGGACCTTGTCCCTCATCTCTTTGAGCGCTCCCTGTCCCCAGTGTCCCAGTGTCACCCCAGTGTCCCCAGTGTCCCCAGTGTCCCAGTGTCACCTGCTCCATGTGCAGGACCTTGTCCCTCATCTCTCTGAGCGCTCCCTGTCCCCAGTGTCACCCCAGTGCCACCCCAGTGTCACCTGCTCCATGTGCAGGACCTTGTCCCTCATCTCTCTGAGCGCTCCCTGTCCCCAGTGTCCCCAGTGTCACCCCAGTGTCCCCAGTGTCCCAGTGTCACCCCAGTGTCACCTGCTCCATGTGCAGGACCTTGTCCCTCATCTCTTTGAGCGCTCCCTGTCCCCAGTGTCCCCAGTGTCACCCCAGTGTCCCCAGTGTCCCCAGTGTCCCCAGTGTCACCTGCTCCATGTGCAGGACCTTGTCCCTCATCTCTTTGAGCGCTCCCTGTCCCCAGTGTCACCCCAGTGTCCCCAGTGTCCCAGTGTCACCTGCTCCATGTGCAGGACCTTGTCCCTCATCTCTTTGAGCGCTCCCTGTCCCCAGTGTCCCAGTGTCACCCCAGTGTCCCCAGTGTCACCTGCTCCATGTGCAGGACCTTGTCCCTCATCTCTTTGAGCGCTCCCTGTCCCCAGTGTCCCCAGTGTCACCCCAGTGTCCCCAGTGTCCCAGTGTCACCTGCTCCATGTGCAGGACCTTGTCCCTCATCTCTTTGAGCGCTCCCTGTCCCCAGTGTCACCCCAGTGTCCCCAGTGTCCCAGTGTCACCTGCTCCATGTGCAGGACCTTGTCCCTCATCTCTTTGAGCGCTCCCTGTCCCCAGTGTCCCAGTGTCACCCCAGTGTCCCCAGTGTCACCTGCTCCATGTGCAGGACCTTGTCCCTCATCTCTTTGAGCGCTCCCTGTCCCCAGTGTCCCCAGTGTCACCCCAGTGTCCCCAGTGTCCCAGTGTCACCTGCTCCATGTGCAGGACCTTGTCCCTCATCTCTTTGAGCGCTCCCTGTCCCCAGTGTCCCCAGTGTCCCCAGTGTCACCCCAGTGTCCCAGTGTCACCTGCTCCATGTGCAGGACCTTGTCCCTCATCTCTTTGAGCGCTCCCTGTCCCCAGTGTCACCCCAGTGTCCCCAGTGTCACCCCAGTGTCACCTGCTCCATGTGCAGGACCTTGTCCCTCATCTCTTTGAGTGCTCCCAGCGTTTCGCTCTCGCGCAGCCGCGAGCGCTCCAGCTCCGTCTCCAGGTGCGCCACGAACTCCTCGGTCAGCCGGGGGTTACCCTGTCACCGATGGCACCAAGTGTCACCAAATGTCACCAGGTGTCACCAAATGTCACCAAACATCATCAGCCACGAACTCCTCGGTCAGCCGGGGGTTACCCTGTCACCGATGACACCAAGTGTCACCAAATGTCACCAGGTGTCACCAAATGTCATCAAACATCATCCCCCATCAGCCATGACCTCCTTGGTCAGCCGGGGGTTACCCTGTCACAATGGCACCAAGTGTCACCAAATGTCACCAGGTGTCACCATCTGCAGGCTCTGGGATTGTGCTCTGTGCCACTCAGGTGACAGTGTCACACAGTGACAGTGACACACACAGTGACAGTGTCACACACACAGTGACACACACAGTGACACACAGTGACAGTGACACACACAGACAGTGACAGTCTCACACACAGTGACACACACAGAGTGACACACAGTAACACACAGTGACAGTGACACACACTGACAGACAGTGACAGTGTCACACACAGTGACACACACAGAGTGACACACAGTGACACACAGTGACAGTGACACACACTGACAGACAGTGACAGTGTCACACACACAGTGACACACAGTGACACACACAGAGTGACACACAGTGACACACAGTGACACACAGTGACAGTGACACACACTGACAGACAGTGACAGTGTCACACACACAGTGACACACAGTGACACACACAGAGTGACACACAGTGACAGTGACACACACTGACAGACAGTGACAGTGTCACACACACAGTGACACACAGTGACACACAGAGTGACACACAGTGACACAGTGACACACAGTGACAGTGACACACACTGACAGACAGTGATAGTGTCACACACAGTGACACACACAGAGTGACACACAGTGACAGTGACACACATTGACAGACAGTGACAGTGTCACACACACAGTGACACACAGTGACACACACAGAGTGACACACAGTGACAGTGACACACATTGACAGACAGTGACAGTGTCACACATACAGTGACACACAGTGACACACACAGAGTGACATACAGTGACACACAGAGTGACACACAGTGACAGTGACACACACTGACAGACAGTGACAGTGTCACACACACAGTGACACACAGTGACACACAGAGTGACACACAGTGACACAGTGACACACAGTGACACACAGTGACACACACTGACAGACAGTGATAGTGTCACACACAGTGACACACACAGAGTGACACACAGTGACAGTGACACACACTGACAGTGACAGTGTCACACACACAGTGACACACAGTGACACACACAGAGTGACACACAGTGACAGTGACACACATTGACAGACAGTGACAGTGTCACACACACAGTGACACACAGTGACACACACAGAGTGACACACAGTGACACACAGTGACACACAGTGACAGTGACACACACTGACAGACAGTGATAGTGTCACACACACAGTGACACACAGTGACACACAGTGACAGTGACACACCTGCAGCTCTCTGATGGTGCTCTGTGCCACCCTCAGGCTCTCGGTGGCCGCGCTCCAGCGCTGTCACACAGTGACACACAGTGACACACACAGTGACAGTGTCACAGTGTCACACAGTGACAGTGACACACCTGCAGCTCTCTGATGCCACCCTCAGGCTCTCGGTGGCCGCGCTCCAGCGCTGTCACACAGTGACACACACACAGTGACACACACACACACAGTGACAGTGACACACCTGCAGCTCTCTGATGGTGCTCTGTGCCACCCTCAGGCTCTCGGTGGCCGCGCTCCAGCGCTGTCTCACCAGCGCCAGCTCCCGCCGGATCACGTCGTTCTCCTCGGCCTCCTGCGCCCGCGTCACCTGGCCCTGGGGACATTGGGGACACTGGGACACTGGGGACATTGGGGACACTGGGGACATTGGGGACACTGCTAACATTGGGGACATTGGGGACACTGGGGACATTGGGGACATGGGGACAGTATCACCTCCTGCGCCCGCGTCACCTGGCCCTGGGGACAGTGGGGACACTGGGGACACTGAGGACATTGGGGACACTGGGGACACTGGGGACATTGGGGACATTGGGGACATGGGGACAGTATCACCTCCTGTGCCTGTGTCACATGGCCCTGGGGACAGTGGGGACAGTGGGGACAGTGGGGACATGGGGACAGTATCAGCTCCTGTGCCTGTGTCACCTGGCCCTGGGGACAGCAGGGACATTGGAGACACTGGGGATATGGGGACAATAGGGACATTTGGGGACATTTGGGACAGTGTCACCTCCTGTGCCTGTGTCACCTGGCCCTGGGGACATTGGAGTCATCGGGGACCAAAGAGACATCTGGGATATTGGGGACATTGGGGACTTTGAGGACAATGGGGACACTGGGGGGTACTGGGGGCAGTGTCACCTCCTGCCACCATGGCAGAGCCAGCAGGGCTGTGGAGAAATTCAGGGGACAGGGAGGTGACACTGGGGGACAGGGAGGTGACACTGGGGACAGGGAGGTGACATTGAGGTGACACTGGGGACAGGGAGGTGTCACCACCCCCGTGGGAACCTCCAGAGCCATTTTTCCTTTCCCCCATCCCAAATTCCATCCAAACTCCTCCAATCGCTGCTTTTCACCCAAATTTACCCAAAATCCCCCAAATCCCAAAATTTCCCAAATTCCCCCCAGTTCCCGCCCCCAGGTGCTCGGGAGCCTCTGGAAAAGCAGGAAAAAAAAGGTGGAAAAAGGGAAAATTCACCCCAAAAATGAGGCTGGGGGAGGGGAGGAAAAGGAGGAATAGAAAATGGGGGGAAAAAGGGGAAAATTGGGAAAAATGAGGGAAACGGGAGAAGGGGCAGTACCTGGATGAGGCGATCGGCCAGGGCCGCGCTCTCCTGGGGGGGAGGGGACAGAGGCAGAGCCGGGTCAGGGACAGCGACAGCGACAGCGGCGACAGCGACAGCAGCGACAGCGAGAGAGGCAGCGAGCCCCGCCCCCACCCGGCACCGAGCCCCGCCCCCAGCCCCGGAATTCCCGAAATTCCCAAAGATTCGGGCACGGACAGAGGGTGTGGTCGGAAAATGTGAGATTTTGGCTCAAAATCGTGAGATTTTACATCAAAAATGAGGGATTTGAGCCCAAAATTTGGGGATTTTGTCCCTGAATGGGGAGATTTTACTTCAAAATGAGGGATTTTGGTTCAAAATGAGATTTTGTCCCTAAATGGGGAGATTTTGTCCAAAAGAGGGGGAGAGGATTTTTGGGTTGGTTTTTTTTTTTCTTTACAGCTTTTTTAGGGTTCCATGCATTTTTAAATTTTTTTTTTTTAATACATTTTGGGTTCCACGCAGAGTTTTGGGTTTTTTTTGGGGTCCCCCCGGGGGTTTTTTGGGGTCCTCACCTTCTCCAGGGTCTCGATTCGCTGCTTCAGCAAACGATTCTCTGAACGGAGACGCTGCGGGGACAGAGGGACAGGGAGGGGACAGAGGGACAGGGACGGGACAGAGGGACAGGGAGGAGACAGAGGGACAGGGAGGAGACAGAGGGAGATTAGCCCAGGAAAGGGGAGGGGATGTCCCCAAGTGTCACTGACTTTGGGGACAGCTGGGGACAATCTGGGGACAGCCAGGGTGGCTCAAGTGACCCTGGGGTGGCCCAAAGTGTCCCCAAGGTGCCCTGCATGTCCCCAGGTGTCCCCAGGGTCTCACCTTGATCTCGATCTGTTCCTCCATCTCTTTGCTCTTGAGGGCGGCGTATTCCTTCTCCAGCCTGGGGATGGGGACAGGTGGGGACAGGGATGGGGACAGGTGGGGACAGGGACATGGTAACAGGGAGGTGACACAGGAAGGTGTCCCCTGGTGTCCCCCGGTGTGCCCTGACCTTTTCATCTTTTTGGGGTTGTACTTGACCTGGCAGGCGCGCAGGGATGGTGACAGTGATACAGTGACAATGACACAGTGACACAGGGAGGTGATACAGTGACACAGTGACACAGGGAGGTGATACAGTGACACAATGACACAGGGAAGTGACACAGTGACACAGGGAAGTGCCCCCTGACCTTTTCATCTTCCTGGGGTTGTACTTGACCTGGCAGGCGCGCAGGGATGGTGACAGTGATACAGTGACACAGTGACACAGGGATGGTGACACTGACATGGTGACAGTGACAATGACACAGGGATGGTGACACTGACCTTTTCATCTTCCTGGGGTTGTACTTGACCTGGCAGGCGCGAAGGGATGGTGACAGTGACATAGTGACACAGGGAGGTGACAGTGACATGGTGACAGTGACACAGGGAGGAGACAGTGACATGGTGACAGTGACTGACACAGGAAGGTGCCCCCTGACCTTTTCATCTTCCTGGGGTTGTACTTGACCTGGCAGGCGCGCAGGGATGGTGACAGTGATACAGTGACAATGACACAGTGACACAGGGAGGTGATACAGTGACACAGTGACACAGGCAGGTGATACAGTGACACAATGACACAGGGAAGTGACACAGTGACACAGTGACACAGGGAGGTGACACTGACATGGTGACAGTGACAATGACACAGGGATGGTGACACTGACCTTTTCATCTTCCTGGGGTTGTACTTGACCTGGCAGGCGCGCAGGATCAGCGTGTCGGGGCAGGAGTCGAACTGGTGCGGGATCACCTTCTGGAAATACTGCGGGAGCAAAGGCGGGTCACACGGACTGGGGACAGTCACACCAACAGCTGGGGACAGCCACACCCAGCTCAGCAACAGCTGGGGACAGCCACACCCAGTTCAGAAACAGCTGGGTACAGCCACACCCAGTTCAGCAACAGCTGGGGACAGCCACACCCAGTTCAGAAACAGCTGGGGACAATCACACCCAGTTCAGCAACAGCTGGGGACAGTCACACCCAGTTCAGAAACAGCTGGACAGCCACACCCAGTTCAGAAACAGCTGGGTATAGCCACACCCAGTTCAGCAACAGCTGGGGACAGTCACACCCAGTTCAGCAACAGCTGGACAGCCACACCCAGTTCAGAAACAGCTGGGGACAGTCACACCCAGTTCAGAAACAGCTGGGGACAGCCACACCCAGTTCAGAAACAGCTGGGGACAGCCACACCAAATTCAGCAACAGCTGGGGACAGCCACACCCAGTTCAGAAACAGCTGGGGACAGCCACACCCAGTTCACACAAAATCGGGGAAAATTAGCTCAAACTGGGGAAAATTCACGCCAAATTGGGGAAATTTGCACCAAATTCACCCTGAATTGGGGAAATTCGCATCAAACCGTCCCAAAACCGTCCCACTGGCCAAATTCACCCCAAATCCATCCCACTGAATAAATCCACCCCAAATCCATCCCACTGACCAAACCCATCCCAAAATCCTTCCCATTGATCAAACCCATCCCAACCCCACACCAATCCCACCCCAGCCTGGTTGCCCGTGGCCAGCCCAGCCCATCCCTGTGGCCAGCCCAGCCCATCCCTGTGGCCAGCCCAGCCTATCCCCATGGCCAGCCCATCCCCATGGCCAGCCCATCCCCATGGCCAGCCCATCCCCGTGGCCAGCCCAGCCCATCCCCATGGCCAGCCCAGCCTATCCCCATGGCCAGCCCATCCCCGTGGCCAGCCCATCCCTGTGGCCAGCCCAGCCCATCCCATCCCCATGGCCAGCCCATCCCCGTGGCCAGCCCAGCCCATCCCCATGGCCAGCCCAGCCTATCCCCATGGCCAGCCCATCCCCGTGGCCAGCCCATCCCCATGGCCAGCCCAGCCCATCCCCATGGCCAGCCCATCCCATCCCCATGGCCAGCCCATCCCCGTGGCCAGCCCATCCCACCCCTGTGTCCAGCCCAGCCCATCCCTGTGTCCAGCCCAGCCCATCCCTGTGTCCAGCCCAGCCCATCCCCGTGGCCAGCCCATCCCACCCCTGTGTCCAGCCCAGCCCATCCCTGTGTCCAGCCCAGCCCATCCCCGTGGCCAGCCCAGCCCATCCCTGTGTCCAGCCCATCCCCATGGCCAGCCCAGCCCATCCCTGTGTCCAGCCCAGCCCATCCCCATGGCCAGCCCAGCCCATCCCTGTGTCCAGCCCAGCCCATCCCCGTGTCCAGCCCATCCCATCCCTGTGTCCAGCCCAGCCCATCCCCGTGTCCAGCCCAGCCCAGCCCCGTGGCCGTACCTGGGACATGCCCTCCATGTCCAGCTGCACCAGCTCGGCCTGGTTGAACTGCAGCAGCGCCATCCCCACGCGGAACACGATCTCCAGCCCCTGCCGGTCAGCGCCCGTCAGCGTGGCCACCAGGGGGCCACCGTGGCCACCACAGGCCAGCTTGGCCACCAGGGGGCCACCATAGTCACCATGGCCACCACAGAGCCACCACAGGCCACCATGGCCACCACAGAGCCACCATGGCCACCAGGGGGCCACCATGGCCACCACAGGGTCACCATGGCCACCACAGAACCACCACAGGCCACCATGGTCACCATGGGGCCACCATGGCCACCACAGGGCCAGCTTGGCCACCAGGGAGCCACCATGGTCAGCACAGGGCCACCACGGGACCACCATGGCCACCACAGGGCCACCATGGCCACCACAGGGCCAGCTTGGCCACCAGGGAGCCACCATGGTCAGCACAGGGCCACCACGGGACCACCATGGCCACCACAGGGCCACCATGGCCACCACAGGACCAGCTTGGCCACCAGGGGACCACCATGGCCACCACAGAGCCACCACAGGCCACCATGGCCACCAGGGAGCCACCATGGTCAGCACAGGGCCACCACGGGACCACCATGGCCACCACAGGGCCACCATGGCCACCACAGGACCAGCTTGGCCACCATGGGGCCATCATGGTCAGCACAGGGCCACCATGGCCACCACATGGCCAGCTTGGCCACCATGGCCACCACAGGGCCACCGTGGTCACCACGGGGCCACCTCAGGTCATCCTGGGGTCACCTGACTCATCCCCAGGGCTGCTTTTTAGATTTGGGTCCACCCCAAAATTTGAGGGATTTGGTTCCCACCCCAAACCCATTTCTGAGGGATTTGGTCAAACACCAAATTTTGAATTATTTGTTTCTCTCCAAGCCCCAAAGTTTGAGGAATTTGGTTCCATCCCAAATTTTTAGGAATTTGGTCAAACCCAAATCCATTTTTGAGGTATTTGATTCCCCCCAAACCCCAAATTTTGAGTGACTTGATTAAGCCCAAACTCATTTTTGAGGGATTTGCTCAAACCCAACCCAATTTCTGAAGAATTTCATCCATCCCAACCCCAAATTTTGATGATTTTGATCCATCCCAATCCCAGATGTTGGGGTACCTCGTACACGAAGACGTCGAGGACGATTTCACCCCAAACTCAATTTTTGAGGGATTTACTTAAACCCAAACCCATTTCTGAGGGATTTTGACCCCCCCAGCCCCAGATTTTGGGGTGAGAGAGGCCAATTTTGGGGTACCTCGTACATGAAGATGTCGAAGACGCGCGTGGCCACGGGCAGGGGGAAGGTGGTGAGGAACAGGGTGAGGAACCAGGAGGAGGCGTACATGGAGGTGAGGAAACTCTGCGAGCGGAAATGCACGTTCAGCTCGGGCAGCTGCTCCTGAAAACGGGGAAGAAATGGGAATTTGGGGAAAAAATGGGGGTTTGGGGAAAAAAACATGGATGTGGGGGGAAAAATGGGAATTTGGGGGAAAAAAATGGGGATTTGGGGGCCATGGAGGTGAGGAAACGCTCGAGCGGAAATGCACGTTCAGCTCGGGGAGCTGCTCCCAAAAATGGGAAAGAAATGGGAATTTGGGGGAAAAATGGGAATTTGGGATAAAAAACATGGATTTGGGGGTAAAAATGGGAATTTGGGGGAGAAAAATGGGGATTTGGGGGCCATGGAGGTGAGGAAACGCTCGAGCGGAAATGCACGTTCAGCTCGGGGAGCTGCTCCCAAAAATGGGAAAGAAATGGGAATTTGGGGGAAAAATTGGAATTTGGGATAAAAAGCATGGATTTGGGGGTAAAATGGGAATTTGGGGGAAAAAAATGGGGATTTGGGGGCCATGGAGGTGAGGAAACTCTGCGAGCGGAAATGCACGTTCAGCTCGGGCAGCTGCTCCTAAAAATGGGAAAGAAATGGGAATTTGGGGGAAAAATGGGAATTTGGGGGAAAAAAATGGGGATTTGGGGGCCATGGAGGTGAGGAAACTCTGCGAGCGGAAATGCACGTTCAGCTCGGGGAGCTGATCCTAAAAACGGGGAAGAAATGGGAATTTGGGGGAAAAATGGGAATTTGGGATAAAAAGCATGGATTTGGGGGTAAAAATGGGAATTTGGGGTTGAATGGGGGAAAAAATGGGGATTTGTGGGGCCATGGAGGTGAGGAAACGCTCGAGCGGAAATGCACTTTCAGCTCGGGGAGCTGCTCCTAAAAATGGGAAAGAAATGGGAATTTGGGGGAAAAAATGGGGGTTTGGGGAAAAAACCATGGATGTGGGGGGAAAAATGGGAATTTGGGGGAAAAAAATGGGGATTTGGGGGGCCATGGAGGTGAGGAAACGCTCGAGGGGAAATGCACGTTCAGCTCGGGGAGCTGCTCCTAAAAATGGGAAAGAAATGGGAATTTGGGGGAAAAATGGGAATTTGGGGAAAAAAACATGGATTTGGGGGTAAAATGGGAATTTGGGGGAAAAAAATGGGGATTTGGGGGCCATGGAGGTGAGGAAACGCTCGAGCGGAAATGCACGTTCAGCTCGGGGAGCTGCTCCTAAAAACGGGGAAGAAATGGGAATTTGGGGGAAAAATGGGAATTTGGGATAAAAAGCATGGATTTGGGGGTAAAAATGGGAATTTGGGGTTGAATGGGGGAAAAAATGGGGATTTGGGGGGCCATGGAGGTGAGGAAACGCTCGAGCGGAAATGCACTTTCAGCTCGGGGAGCTGCTCCTAAAAATGGGAAAGAAATGGGAATTTGGGAAAAATAACATGGATGTGGGGGTAAAAATGGGAATTTGGGGTCAGGTTCAGGGACAGAAATGGGGATTTGGGGTCAAGTTTGGGGATAAAAATGGGAATTTGGGGGGAAAAATGGGAAGTTGGGTTTGGGGGAAAAATGGGGCTTTCGGTTTGGATTCAGGGTCTGAAATGGGGATTTGGGGATTTGGGGTTTGGGGATTTGGGGTGCTTGGGGATTTGGGATTTGGGGATTTGGGATTTTGGGATTTCGGGTCAGATTTGGGGTGCCTGTGCCCACCTGCAGCAGGAACTCGAACTGGTAGATGCAGAGCCCCAGCTCGGCCGTGCTGGGCGGGATTTGGGGATTTGGGATTTGGAGATTTGGGGATTTGGGATTAGGAGTTTTGTGGTTTGGGGATTTGGGATTTGGAGATTTGGGGTTTGGGGATTTGGGGTGCCTGTGCCCACCTGCAGCAGGAACTCGAACTGGTAGATGCAGAGCCCCAGCTCGGCCATGCTGGGGCAGGATTTGGGGATTTGGGATTTGGAGATTTGGGGTTTGGGGATTTGGAGATTTGGGATTTGGGGATTTGGGGATTTGGGATTTGGAGATTTGGGATTTGGGGTCAGGTTTGGGGTGCCTGTGCCCACCTGCAGCAGGAACTCGAACTGGTAGATGCAGAGCCCCAGCTCAGCCATGCTGGGCGGGATTTGGGGATTTGGGATTTGGAGATTTGGGATTTGGGGATTTGGGATTTGGAGATTTGGGATTTGGGGTGCCTGTGCCCACCTGCAGCAGGAACTCGAACTGACAGATGCAGAGCCCCAGCTCGGCCATGCTGGGCGGGATTTGGGGATTTGGGATTTGGAGATTTGGGGTTTGGAGATTTGGGATTTGGGGATTTGGGGATTTGGGATTTGGGGATTTGGGGTGTCCCTGCCCACCTGCAGCAGGAACTCGAACTGGTAGATGCAGAGCCCCAGCTCGGCCATGCTGCGGGGGGGATTTGGGATCTGGGGTCAGATTTGGGATTTGGGGATTTGGTATTTTGGGATTTGGGGTCAGGTTTGGGGTGTCTCTGCCCACCTGCAGCAGGAACTCGAACTGGTAGATGCAGAGCCCCAGCCCGGCCATGCTGGGCGGGATTTGGGGATTTGGGATTTGGAGATTTGGGGTTTGGGGATTTGGGATTTGGAGATTTGGGGATTTGGGATTTGGGGATTTGGGATTTGGAGATTTGGGATTTGGGGATTTGGGATTTGGAGATTTGGGATTTGGGGTCAGGTTTGGGGTGTCCCTGCCCACCTGCAGCAGGAACTCGAACTGGTAGATGCAGAGCCCCAGCTCGGCCATGCTGGGGGGGATTTGGGGTTTGGGGATTTGGGATTTGGAGATTTGGGGTTTGGGGTTTGGGATTTGGGGATTTGGGATTTGGAGATTTGGGATTTGGGGTCAGATTTGGGGTGCCTGTGCCCACCTGCAGCAGGAACTCGAACTGGTAGATGCAGAGCCCCAGCTCGGCCATGCTGGGCTTGAAGAGCTCCCGCAGCCGGTACTCCTGCATCAGGCGCACGAAGACGCTGAACGCCTCCTCCTCGGGCATCTGGCACAGAATTCCCAGAAAAAAAATTGGGAATTGTCAAAAGAAATATCAGGGATTGGCATCAGAATCACAGAACTCCCATCAGAGTCCTGGTATTCCCAACAAAAATCCCGTAATTCCCATGGAACTGAGGGAATTCCCACCGAACGCTGAGCGCCTCCTCCTCCGGCATCTGGGACAGAAATTCCCAGAAAAAAATTGGGAATTGTCAAAAGAAATATCAGGGATTGGCATCAGAATCCTGGGATTCCCACTGAAATCCCAGGAATTCCCATAAAAAACCTGGGAATTGCCATTAAAATCCTGGAATTGCCAACAAATGCTGAGTGGCTCGTCCTTGGGCATCTGGGGCGGAAAAATCCGGAATTCCCAAAAAAAATACTGGGAATTGTCAGCAAAACCTTGGGAATTCCCATCAAAACCCTGGAATCCCCAGGAATTTATAAAAAAACCCCAGGAATTCCCACAAAAACCTCCCCAGTTCCCATCAAACCCACAGAATTCCCAGAAAAACCGAGAATTCCCAAAAACCCCAGAACTCCCAGAAAAAAAAAAACAGAATTGCAAAAAAACCCCTCCAAAATTCCCAGAAGAATCCCCTGGAATTCCCAGAAACCACCCCCCCACAAAATTCCTAGAAAATCCCAGAATTCCCAGAAAAATCCTGAAATTCCAAAAAACCCCTCTAAAATTCCCAAAAAAACCCCCCAGGAATTCCCACAAAAACCTCCCCAGTTCCCATCAAACTGGCAGAATTCCCATCAAACCCCCCAGAATTCCCAAAAAAACCCCAGGATTCCCAGGGTGCAGCTGCATTCCCACCTGCATGAGCAGCAGTCCCACGATGAAGGCGCTGCCCTGGCAGTAACCGACCTCCCGATCCACCAGCGAGTAGGCCTGGGGACATTCCCAAAATATCCCAAACAATCCCAAAAATTCATGGATTTGGGAAATGAGAACACCCAAAAAAATCCCCCCAAACAATCCATGGATTTGGGGAATGGGAACATCCCAAAAAATCCCCAAAAATTCCATGGATTGGGGAAATGGGAGCATCCCAAACAATCCCAAAAATCCTGTTGCTGTCCCACCTCAGATCCCTGTCCCTGTGCCACCCCCATGTCCCCAGATGTTGGTGTCACCTCCATGACGTTGAAGAGCTCCTCCTGTCCATGTCCCTGTCCCACTGCCACCCCCATGTCCCCGTGTGCCCAGATTTTGGTGTCACCTTGATGAGTTGAACAGCATCTCCTGACCCTGTTCCTGTGCCACCCCAGATCCATGTCCCAGTGCCACCCCCAAGTCCCTACGTCCCCAAAGTGTCACCTTCATGACACTGAAGAGCACCTCCTGTCCCTGTCCATGTCCCTGTCCCACCCCAGGCAGTGTCCCCATGTCCCTGTCACCTTCATGATGTTGAAGAGCACCTCCTGTCCATGTCCCACCTCAAGATCCCTGTCCTGTCACTTCCCTGTCCCCATGTCCCTGTCACCTTCATGACGTTGAAGAACACCTCCTGTCCGTGTCCCTGTCCCTGTCCCAGTGCCACCCCAGGCAGTGTCCCCAAATCGGTGTCACCTTCATGATGTTGAAGAGCACCTCCTGTCCCTGTCCCTGTCCCTGTCCATGTCCCTGTCCCACCCCAGACTCGTGTCCCCATGTCCCCATGTCCCTGTCACCTCCATGACGTTGAAGAGCACCTCCTGGCCCAGGCTGTCCCTGTCCCTGTCCCACCCCAGATTTGTGTCCCCATGTCCCTGTCACCTTCATGACGTTGAAGAGCCCCTCCTGGCCCAGGCTGTCCCTGTCCCAGCCCAGATTTGTGTCCCCATGTCCCTGTCACCTTCATGACATTGAAGAGCACCTCCTGGCCCAGGCTGTGCCTGTCCCACCCCCATGTCCCTGTCCCACCCCATGTCCCCAAAGTTTGGTGTCACCTTCATGACGTTGAAGAGCACCTCCCAGCCCTGTCCCTGTCTCACCCCCATGTCCCCATTTCCCTGTCACCTTCATGACGTTGAACAGCACCTCCCAGCCCTGTCCCTGTCTCACCCCCATGTCCCCATGTCCCTGTCACGTTCATGACGTTGAAGAGCCCCTCCTGGCCCAGGCTGTCCCTGTCCCAGCCCAGATTTGTGTCCCCATGTCCCTGTCACCTCCATGACGTTGAAGAACACCTCCTGTCCCTGTCCCTGTCCCTGTCCCAGTGCCACCCCAGGCAGTGTCCCCAAATCGGTGTCACCTTCATGATGTTGAAGAGCACCTCCTGTCCCTGTCCCTGTCCCTGTCCCTGTCCCTGTCCCACCCCAGACTTGTATCCCCACATCCCCATGTCCCTGTCACCTTCATGACGTTGAAGAGCACCTCCTGGCCCAGGCTGTCCCTGTCCCTGTCCCAGCCCAGATTTGTGTCCCCATGTCCCTGTCACCTTCATGACGTTGAAGAGCCCCTCCTGGCCCAGGCTGTCCCTGTCCCACCCCAGACTTGTGTCCCCATGTCCCCATGTCCCTGTCACCTTCATGACGTTGAAGAGCACCTCCTGGCCCAGGCTGTCCTGGCCCTTGAAGAAGTCGTGCTCGGGGTAGGTGCGGGCGATGTCCCTGCGGATGAGGCGCTCGCAGGGGGAGCTCATGCGCAGCAGCTCCGAGTACTGAGCCTTGAGCGGCAGCTCGGCCGCGCTGCACAGCAGCTGCCACACGATGGCGCGGAAGTGCTGCGGGATGCCCTTCCTGATCAGCTCCTGGGGACAGAACCCCAAATGTGATCCTAAACGTGACCCCAAACCCCAAACGGGACCCCAAACCCCAAACGGGACCCTAAACAGGACCCCAAACCCCCCCTGTCCCCGCCCCAGGGCACAGCAGCTGCCACACGACGGCGCGGAAGTGCTGCGGGACGCCCTTCCTGATCAGCTCCTGGGGATCAGAAATGTAACCCTAAATGGGACCCCAAAACCCCAAACCCATCCTATTGACCCCAAACGGGACCCCAAAACCCCAAACGGGACCCCCCTGTCCCTGCCCCAGGGCACAGCAGCTGCCACACGATGGCACAGAAGTGCTGCGGGATGCCCTTCCTGATCAGCTCCTGGGGACACACAGACCCCAAATGTGATCCTAAACGTGACCCCAAACCCCAAACGTGACCCCAAACCCCAAACGGGACCCCCCTGTCCCCGCCCCAGGGCACAGCAGCTGCCACACGATGGCGCGGAAGTGCTGCGGGATGCCCTTCCTGATCAGCTCCTGGGGATCAGAAATGTAACCCTAAATGGGACCCCAAAACCCCAAACCCATCCTATTGACCCCAAACGGGACCCCAAAACCCCAAACGGGACCCCAAACCCCCCGTGTCCCTGCCCAGGGCACAGCAGCTGCCACACGATGGCACAGAAGTGCTGCGGGATGCCCTTCCTGATCAGCTCCTGGGGAAAGGGGGATCCTAAATGTGAACCTAAACATGACCCCAAACCCCAAACGGGACCCCAACCCTCCTTGTCCCTGCCCCAGGGCACAGCAGCTGCCACACGATGGCACGGAAGTGCAGCGGGACGCCCTCCCTGATCAGCTCCTGGGGATCATAAATGTAACCCTAAATGGGACCCCAAAACCCCAAACCCATCCTATTGACCCCAAACGGGACCCCAAAACCCCAAACGGGACCCCAAACCCCCCGTGTCCCTGCCCAGGGCACAGCAGCTGCCACACAATGGCACAGAAGTGCTGCGGGATGTCCTTCCTGATCAGCTCCTGGGGACACACAGATCCTCAATGGGACCCTAAATAGGACCCCAAGCCCTAAATGGGACCCTAGACTCCAAATGGGACCCCAAATGGGACCTCTAACCCCAAACGTGACCCCTCATGTGGGATGGTTCAAAGCAGACCAAGCCATGAACTTGTGTTGGACAAATCCATCCCAAAACGTGTCCAGGTGACCAAATCGGCCCCAAACGTGACCCAGTGGGATAAATCCATCCCAAACCACAAGAAATTGGCCAAATCCATCCCCAAAAAAAATGACTTTTTGGGACAAATCCATCCCAAAATTCATCCTATTGGACAAAGTCACCCCAAAACTCATCCCACTGGATAAACTCACCCCAAAACACAGCAAACTGGATAAATCCACCCCAAAACTCATCCCACTGGATAAACTCACCCCAAAACACAGCAAACTGGATAAATCCACCCCAAAACTCATCCCACTGGACAAACCCATCCCAAAACACAGCAAACTGGATAAATCCACCCCAAAACTCATCCCACTGGATAAACTCACCCCAAAACACAGCAAACTGGATAAATCCACCCCAAAACTCATCCCACTGGACAAACCCATCCCAAAACACAATGAATTGGACAAACCCATCCCAAAAAAAAATGATCTTTTGGGATGAATCCATCCCAAAACACAACAAATTGGACAAACCCACCCCAAACCATGATGAACTGACCAATTCCACCCCAAACTGGCCAATTCCAGCCCAAAACTCATCCCATTGGATAAATCCACCCCAAAACTCATCCCTTTGGACAAACCCATCCCAAAAAATGACCTCTTTGGGATGAATCCATCCCAAAACACAATGAATTGGAGAAATCATCCCCAAAACACAATGAACTGGACAAACCCATCCCAAAAACGACCTCTTGGGATGAATCCACACAAAACACAATGAACTGACCAATTTCACCCCAAACTGGCCAATTCCACCCCAAAACTCATCCCATTGGACAAAGCCTCCTCAAACCACCCCAAACTGACCAATTCAGCCCCAAAACTCATCCCATTGGACAAAGCCTCCTCAAACCACCCCAAACTGGCCAATTTCACCCCAAAATTCATCCCATTGGACAAACCCTCCTCAAACCACCCCAAACTGGCCAATTTCACCCCAAAACTCATCCCATTGGACAAACCCTCCTCAAACCACCCCAAACTGGCCAATTCCACCCCAAAACTCATCCCATTGGACAAACCCTCCTCAAACCACCCCAAACTGGCCAATTCCACCCCAAAATTCATCCCATTGGACAAAGCCTCCTCAAACCACCCCAAACTGGCCAATTTCACCCCAAACTGGCCGATCCCCCCCCAAAACCCAACCAACTGACCGATCCCACCCCAAACCAGGACGAATTGACCGATTCCAGCCCACGCCCGCCGGACCTTGAGCAGCTTCTCCTTCTTCCTCCTCCACTCGTCCCACTCGTTGACGATGCGGCCCCAGAGGATCCAGGTGTCCTCCTCCAGGTGGCCCAGGTTGGACGAGGCCGAGGAGCTGGAGACCAGCGAGGAGCCGCTGCTGCGGCGCGAGCCGTTCACCGAGCGCAGCGACTTGGAGTCTGCCTCCAGCAGCCTGGGGTAAAACCGGGCCTAAAGTGAGCCTAAACTGAGCCTGGAGTGAGCCAGGGCTGAGCCTGGAGTGAGCCTGAACTGAGCCTGAACTGAGCCAGGACTGAGGCAGCACTGAGCCGTTCACCGAGCGCAGCGACTTGGAGTCGGCCTCCAGCAGCCTGGGGTAAAACCGGGCCTAAAGTGAGCCTAAACTGAGCCTGGAGTGAGCCAGGGCTGAGCCTGAACTGAGCCAGGGCTGAGCCAGCACTGAGCCGTTCACCGAGCGCAGCGACTTGGAGTCGGCCTCCAGCAGCCTGGGGTAAAACCGGGCCTAAAGTGAGCCTAAACTGAGCCTGGAGTGAGCCTAAACTGAGCCTGGAGTGAGCCAGGACTGAGCCTGGAGTGAGCCTGAACTGAGCCAGGACTGAGCCTGAACTGAGCCAGGGCTGAGCCAGCACTGAGCCGTTCACCGAGCGCAGCGACTTGGAGTCTGCCTCCAGCAGCCTGGGGGTAAAACCGGGCCTAAACTGAGCCTGGAGTGAGCCTGGACTGAGCCTGGAGTGAGCCTGAACTGAGCCTGAACTGAGCCAGGACTGAACCTGGACTGAGCCGTTCACCGAGCGCAGCGACTTGGAGTCTGCCTCCAGCAGCCTGGGGTAAAACCGGGCCTAAAGTGAGCCTAAACTGAGCCTGGAGTGAGCCTAAACTGAGCCTAAAGTGAGCCTGAACTGAGCCAGGACTGAGCCTGGACTGAGCCGTTCACCGAGCGCAGCGACTTGGAGTCTGCCTCCAGCAGCCTGGGGGTAAAACCGGGCCTAAAGTGAGCCTAAACTGAGCCTGGAGTGAGCCTAAACTGAGCCTGGAGTGAGCCTGAACTGAGCCTGAAGTGAGCCTGAACTGAGCCAGGACTGAACCTGGACTGAGCCGTTCACCGAGCGCAGCGACTTGGAGTCTGCCTCCAGCAGCCTGGGGTAAAACCGGGCCTAAAGTGAGCCTAAACTGAGCCTGGAGTGAGCCAGGGCTGAGCCTGAACTGAGCCAGGACTGAACCTGGACTGAGCCATTCACCGAGCGCAACGACATGGAGTCTGCCTCCAGCAGCCTGGGGGTAAAACCGGGCCTAAAGTGAGCCTGGAGTGAGCCTGGAATGAGCCAGGGCTGAGCCTGGAGTGAGCCTGAACTGAGCCTGAACTGAGCCAGGACTGAACCTGGACTGAGCCGTTCACCGAGCGCAGCGACTTGGAGTCGGCCTCCAGCAGCCTGGGGGTAAAACCGGGCCTAAAGTGAGCCTAAACTGAGCCTGGAGTGAGCCAGGGCTGAGCCTGGAGTGAGCCAGGACTGAGCCTGAACTGAGCCTGAACTGAGCCAGGACTGAACCTGGACTGAGCCGTTCACCGAGCGCAGCAACTTGGAGTCGGCCTCCAGCAGCCTGGGGGTAAAACCGGGCCTAAAGTGAGCCTAAACTGAGCCTGGAGTGAGCCTGGAGTGAGCCTAAACTGAGCCTGGAGTGAGCCAGGGCTGAGCCTGGAGTGAACCTGGAGTGAGCTTGGAGTGAGCCTGGACTGAGCCTAAACTGAGCCAGGACTGAGCCGGTTCTGCTCCTCGAGCTTGGCCAGCAGCTGCAGAAATGGAAATATTCCCTGAAATCCATCCCAAAAATGGAAATATTCCCTGAAAACCATCTGAAAAATAGAAATATTCCTCCCAAATGACCCCAAAAATTGAAATACTCTCCCCAAAACAGCCCCAAAAATCAAACTATTCCGCCTAAAACGACCCCAAAAATGGAACTCCTCCCCCCAGATGCCCCCAAACACGGAAATATTCCCTGAAATTCCCGAATTCCCGCTTGCTGACCGGTTCTGCTCCTCCAGCTTGGCCAGCAGCTGCAGCTCGCCGGGGCTCAGGCGCTCCTCGGGGCTCGGCCGCTCCCCCGGCGCCGCTCCCGGCTCGGGCCCGTCCCCGCCCTCGCTGCTCGGGGAGCTCTCGGGGGAGGCCATGCCGGGGATCACCTGCGGGCGGGCACGGGGGAAATTCAGTGTTTGGGGACAAAAATTCACAGCTGGGGACAAAAAATGTCACATCTAGGGACAAAACGTCACAGCTGGGGGGCAAAATGTCACAGCTGGGGGGCAAAATCCGGAATTTTGGGAACAAAATCCTGCATTTTGGTACCAAAATGTCACATTTAGGGATCAAAATCTCATCTTTGGGGAACTAAATGTCACATTTCAGCTCCGAAATTTCATTTCTCAGGGCCAAAATTTCACATCTCAGCCCCAAATCCTGCATTTCAGCACCAAAATGTCACATTTAGGGATCAAAATTTCACATTTAGGTAACAAAATGTCACATTTAGGGATCAAAAATCCCACATTTCAACCCAAAATCCTGCATTTCAGCACCAAAATGTCACATTTATGGACATTTATATACAATATGAATTTATATTTTATAATATTATATATATTATAATTATATATATTACAATTATATATAACTATAAATAATAATTATATATAATTATATAATATATAATATATATAATATATATAAAATATATATGTAATTACATAACATATAATAATATATATAATAATTATATATTATATATATTATATATTATATATATAATTATATTTATATATATAATATATATAATACTATATATTATAAATGTATATGTATATATTTATGTATATATAGATGCATTTATATATTAATAAGAAATTCCATATTTGGGGAAAAAAATGTCACATTTGGGGACCAAAATTTCACATTTAGGGAACAAAATCTTACATTTCAGCACCAAAATCGTGCATTTTGGTACCAAAACTTGGGGTTTCAGCCCAAAATTCCACATTTCAGCCCCTAAGAGCCACATTTAGAGAGTAAAATCCCACATTTAGGGACAAAATGTCACATTTAGGGACCAAAATCCCACATTTAGGGAACAAAATGTCACATTTAGGGGAGTAAAATCCCACATTTAGGGAACAAAAAGTCACATTTAGGGATGAAAATCCTGCATTTAGGGACCAAAAATGTCATATTTAGGGAGCAAAATTTCACATTTGGGAACAAAATCTGCATTTTGGTACCAAAATCCCAATTTAGAGACCAAAATCCTGCATTTGGGACCAAAAATGTCACATTTAGGGAACAAAGTCCCAAATTTAGGGACACAATCCCACATTTGAGCACCAAAGTCCTGCATTTTGGTACCAAAATTTGGGGTTTCAGCCCAAAATTCCACATCTCAGCACCAAAATGTCACATTTCAGCCCCCAAATCCCACATTTTGGTACCAAATTTTCACATTTAGAGACCAAAAACCCATAATTGGGGAACAAAATCTCACATTTAGGGACAAAATTTCTCATTTAGGGAACAAAATCTCACATTTCAGCCCCAAATCCTACGTTTCAGAACTAAAAGTTCACATTTCAGCCCCAAAATTCCACCTTTCAGCACCAAAATGTCACATTTCAGCATAAAATTCTGCATTTGGGGGACAAAATCCTGCATTTCAGCACCAAAATGTCACATTTAGGACCAAAATCCTACATTTAGGGATCAAAATGTCACATTTAGGGATCAAAATTTCACATTTCAGCCCCAAATCCACGTTTCAGCACCAAAATCCCACAATTAGGGACAAGAATGTCACATTTAGGGAAAAAAAATGTCACATTTAGGGAACAAAATCCCAGATCTAGGGGGAAAATTCGACATTTCAACACCAAAATGTCACAGTTTGGGAACAAATTCCTGCATTTTGGTACCAAAATGTCACATTTAGGGATCAAAATCCCACAATTAGGGATCAAAATTTTACATTTCAGCAGCAAAATCCCACAATTAGGGACCAAAATATCACATTTAGGGGAAAAAACCGTCACATTTTAGCATAAAAAGTCAAATTGAGGGAAAAAAATTTCACATCTAGGAAACAAAATCCTGCATTTCAGCCCCAAAATGTCACATTTAGGGGAAAAAATGCCCTCAAAGGGAAGAGATCCCAACATACCCACAAGGGGGAGGTCAGGGGAAAAAAAAAAAAAAAAAAAAAAAAAAAAAAAAACCAAAAAAAAAAAAAAAAAAAAAAATCAAAAACAAAGGGAGTGACCCCAAATTTCTCCAAAAATGGGGGTGACCCCAAATTCCCTCAAAAAATAGGGGTGACCCCAAAGCCCTCACAAACGGAAGAGACCCCAAAATCTCCACAAAGGGGAGGAGGGAGGGGGTCAGGCAAAAAAAAAAAAAAAAAAAGGGGTGACCCCAAATTTCTTCAAAAATGGGGGTGACCCCAAATCCCCTCAAAAAAATGGGGGTGCTCCCTCAAAGGGGGGGATCCCAAGCGCCCCTCAGGGCTGTTCCCCCTCACGAAAAAGGGCGGGAAACCCCAACCCTCACTGGGGGGCGCCCCCATTTTCCCCTCAGGGCGGCGATGCCCCGCCCCCCATCCCCTCACGGCTGAGGGGACACCCCGCCATTGTTCGATGACAGCCCCTCCATGGCTCCCCCCGCCCCTCGTACCTGCGCTCCGCGGCCATGGCGACCCCCGCCCGCCCTCCCGGGGGGGCTCCGCGCCGATCGCCCCTCACGGGCAGCCCCGCGCCCGCCGCCATCGCGGAGCCGCCGCCGCCGCCCCGGCCGGCACTGACTGACAGCGGGGCGGCCCCTCGGCCAATCAGAGCTCGAGTTCCGCGTCTGGGCCCGCCCACCCGCCGCGTCTTAGCCAATCACAAGCCCCGCCTGCCGTCTCGCTAATGAATGAATTGCGCAATACCGTTGATGGACAGGGGGTTTATCCAATGAGAGACAAGGAGAGGCTTGGCGCCCGCACCCCCGTGAGAAGCGGTGTGGAAGGAGCGAATGGCAGGTTCAGGTGTGGAGCGGTGAGAAGAGGTGTGGAGAACTACGAATGGCAGGCTTAGGTGGGAATGATTGATGGGTGAAACAGCCAATGAACTGCCGCGTCTCGCTTGGAGCGGCACCTGGCTGACAGGAGAGGACAGCAAGCCCCACCGCTCCACCTGAAGGCTTGGGTGTGATTGACAGCTGTCTCAACCAATTGCAGCGCAGAAGCTGCTGACAGCCAATGGCAGAGCGGGTACGAGCCGTAGTCCCGCCCCCAGGTGCTCGTCGCTGGTCCCGCCCTCCTGGGGAGATCGCTATTTCTATTGGTCGATGGCGATGATTGACAGGCGAATCCTCCTATGGGGCGTCGAGGAGCCGTGAGGGGAAGGGGAGCGGCGCCATTGAAGAGCCCAGAGATTGGGGAGAGCGGTGAGAGGTCACTCGGGATGGAGTCAGGATCCCTCATTCCCAAAGGGATCTGTGTGTTGGGATTCCCGGCTACAGGGTGAGGGGATCCCTCAGGGATCTGCGTCTGGGGATCCGGGATGGCGTGAGGACATCCCTCAGGGATTTGGGAATGGCGTGAGGGGACTCCTCAGGGATGGGGTGAGAGGATCCCTCAGGGATCAGGGTTGGCGTGAGGACATCCCTCAGGGATGGGGTGAGGGGATCCCTCAGGCATGGCGTGAGGACATCCCTCAGGGATCTGGGAATGGCGTGAGGAGATCCCTCAGGGATTTGGGAATGGCGTGAGGGGACTCCTCAGGGATGGGGTGAGAGGATCCCTCAGGGATCAGGGATGGCGTGAGGGGATCCCTCAGGGATGGGGTGAGGGGATCCCTCAGGGATGGCGTGAGGGGATCCCTCAGGGATTTGGGAATGGGGTGAGGGGATCCCTCAGGGACCAGGGATGGTGTGAGGAGATCCCTCAGGGATGGGGTGAGAGGATCCCTCAGGGATCTGGGAATGGGGTGAGGGGATCCCTCAGGGATGGCGTGAGGGGATCCCTCAGGAATGGGGTGAGGGGATCCCTCAGGGATCTGCAGTGGGGTTTTGGGGTTATTTTGGGGGATTAATTTTTGGAAGATTTTGGGTTTATTTTGGGTTTATTTTGAGAGAATTTGGGGTCATTTTCTTGGACACAAAACTCGCCATCACCGCCCCTCCCAATCCTTGCCATCGCTTCCCCAACCCTCCAATATTCCAGGAAAAATTCCATTTTCTGTTTTTTTAACAGATCCATTCCGAACCACCCCAAAACGGGTGAAAAAATGAAAAAAAAAAGCAGAATTCAACAATTGCCAGGTTTTTCACAGATCCAGCGTTGCCGTTCCCAGCAGTGCTCGTGCACCCAGCGCCCCTCGCCCCCGATGGTGCTGCAGTTCTTCAGCTGCCTGTGAGGATCCTTCCTCCAAATGTCCCAATATCTGCCCAAAAAAAGTGAAAAAAGGTAAAAAAAAATAATCAGGAATTAAAATATTAAAAAAAAAAAAAAAAAAAATCTACGTCCGAAAATTAAAATATCCCAAAAAAAAAATCCCAATTTTCAGGTGGGAAATGTGCCCAAAATCTCATTTTTCTGAGGTAAAAATAAAAAAAAAAAAAAAATCAGATTTATTGGCCTGGTTTTCCCATTAAATTTTGGGATTTTTTCCTAAAAATCCAGATTTTTTTTTCCCCAAATCACACTTTTTTCCCCAAATCAGATTTTTTCCCAAAATCTGTGTTTTTTACCTGAAATCCGAGTTCTCCCCGGTGACCCAGCTCCACATCCCCTCCTCTCCCTTGGTCAGCCCCAGCCAGTAGGAGGCGCCGCGCTCACTGTGCTCCAGCAGGAACTCCTGGCAATTCCCAAAAATCCCAAATCCTCAATCCCAAATCCCCAAAAAACCCAAATCCCAAATAAGCCCCGAACCCTGAATCCCCAAATCCCAAATAAACCCTGAATCCCCAAATCTCAAATAAACCCCTAATCCATAATCTCAAATCTCCTAATCCTGAATCCCAAATAACCCCAAATCCTGAATCCCAAATTCCCAAAAACCCCAAATCCCAAATAAAACCAAATCCTGAATCTAAAAAAACCCTGAATCCTGAATCCCCAAATCCCATCTGAACTCCAAATCCTAAATAACCCCAAATCCTGAACCCTAAATCCCAGATAAACCAAAAATCCCAGCTGAACCCCAAACCCAGAATCCTAAATCCCAAATCAGTCCCAAATCCTGAATCCCAAAAAACCCGAAATCCCGAATCTGAAATCAACACCAAATCCCAAAAACCCCCAAATCCTGAATCTCAAATAAACCCCAAATCCCAAATAACCCCAAATCCTGAATCCCAAAAAACCCAAATCCCAAATAAACCCCGAATCCTGAATCCTAAATCAATCCCAATCCCAAATCCCGAAACCCAAATCAGTCCCAAATTCCAAATCCCAAATAAATCCCAAATCCTAACACCCACATCAATCCCAAATCCCAGATCCCAAATCAATCCCGAATCTCAAATCCCAAATTCTGGAAATGGGGTTTTGGGGAATTTTTCCAGGTTTGGATTTGGGATTTGGGATTTGGGATTCATTCGGGATTCAGGATTTTGGATTTGGAATTTGGGATTTGGAATCTGGATTTTGGGATTGGTTTAAGTTTCGGGATTTGAGTTTTTTGATTGATTTGGGATTCGAGACTGACTTGGGATTTGGGATTTGGAATTTGAGACTCAGGATTTGGGGTTGATTTGGGATTCTGGATTGATTTAGGATCTGCAATTTGGGGTTTGGGATCTGGGATTCGGGATTTGGGGTTGATTTAGGGATTTGGGATTTGGGATGGATTCTGGATTTGGGGTTGATTTAGAAATTGGGCTTCAGGATTTGGGATTCAGGATTCGGGATTTGGGATGGATTTGCAATTCAGGATTTGGAATGGATTCAGGATTTGGGATGGATTTGCGATTTGTGATTTGGGATGGATTCAGGATTTAGGATTTGTGATTGGGGATGGATTTGCAATTCTGGATTTGGAATGGATTCAAGATTCAGGATGGATTTGGGATGGATTTGGGATTCGGGATTTGGGATTTACGGTGGATTTAGGATTTGGGATTTGGGACTGATTTGGGATTCAGGATTTGGGATGGATTCAGGATTTGGGATGGATTCAAGATTCAGAATTTTGGATTCAGGATTTGGGATGGATTTATGATTTGGGATGGATTGAGGATTCAGAATTTGGGATTTGTGATGGATTTGGGGACAGATTTGTGATTTGTGCTTTAGGGTGGCCGCGCCCGTGCCTCACCTGCTCCGTGTCGGAGCCGACCACGACCAGGTGCGCGCCCAGGTCGCTGCAGGCGTTGCGGGCCCCGGCCCAGGTGAGCGAGCGCCGCGAGAAGGAATAGCAGCTGTTCCCATGGAGGCGCCAGCCGGCCCCGCAGCGCCGCGAGCGCCCCAGCAACCGGCACAGCAAATCTGGGAAAAACACCGGGAATGATCCCAAAAAATATCCCCAAAACCCCGGGGGAACCGGCGGGAAATGGGGCCACGGCAGAGCAGGAATAGCAGCTGTTCCCATGGAGGCGCCAGCCGGCCCCGCAGCGCCGCGAGCGCCCCAGCAGCCGGCACAGCAAATCTGGGAAAAACACCGGGAATGATCCCAAAAAATATCCCCAAAATCCCCAAAACCCCGGGGGAACCAGCGGGAAATGGGGCCATGGCAGAGCAGGAATAGCAGCTGTTCCCATGGAGGCGCCAGCCGGCCCCGCAGCGCCGCGAGCGCCCCAGCAGCCGGCACAGCAAATCTGGGAAAAACACCGGGAATGATCCCAAAAAATATCCCCAAAATCCCCAAAACCCCGGGGAACCAGCGGGAAATGGGGCCGTGGCAGAGCAGGAATAGCAGCTGTTCCCATGGAGGCGCCAGCCGGCCCCGCAGCGCCGCGAGCGCCCCAGCAACCGGCACAGCAAATCTGGGAAAAACACCGGGAATGATCCCAAAAAATATCCCCCAAATTCTGGGGAAAACACTGGGAAACGGGAAAAATCCTGAGGGAAATCCAGGGGAAAATAGGGAAAAGTCCTGGGGGAAACGGGAAAAGTCCTAGAGAAATCTTGGAAGAAAAACACCAGGAAATGGGAAAAACCCAGGGAAATCCCAGGGAAATACTGAAAAATGGGAAAAATCCTGAGGGAAATCCCAGGGAAAATGGCGACAAATCCTGGTTAAAATCCGGGAAAATAAAATCCCAGGAAAAACATTGAAAAATGGGAAAAATCCTGGGGGAAAACCACCTGGAAATGGGGAAATCCAGGGGTAGAAATCCCCGAAATCCCAGAGAAAGCAGCAGGAAATGGGAAAATCCCAGGGAAAATGGGAAATCCTGGGAAAAACCTCAGGAAAAACACTAAAAAATGGGAAAAATCTTGGGGAAAACACTGGGAAATGGGAAGAATCCTGAGGGAAATGGGAAGAATCCTGAGGGAAGGTAGGGAAAAATCCTGGGGGAAATGGGAATAATCCCAGAGAAATGGGAAAAGATCCTGGGGGAAAACACCAGAAAAACCCCAAAATCCCAGGGGAAACATGGGGAAAATGGGAAAATCCTGGGGGAAATCCAGGAAAATCCAAGGAAAAACATTGGAAAATCCCCAAAATTATGGGGAAAAAACCAGAAAACGAGGAAATCCCAGGGAATTTTGGGATTTTTTGGGGGGAAATGTTTAGGGATTTTTTTTTTTTTAAATTTTTGGGAAATTTTGGGAATATTTTAGGAATTACCAGAGACTTCCTTCAGCTCCTGTTGGTGCTGGTGGATCCCGAACTGCAGCCGGGTCTGGTCCTGCTGGACTGGGAAAGACCCCAGTATAAACCAGTATGAACCAGTATGAACCAGTATAAGCCAGTACAGCCCAGTATAACCCAGTACAGCCCAGTATAACCCAGTTTAACCCAGTACAACCCAGTACAACCCAGTATAACCCAGTTTAACCCAGTACAACCCAGTACAGCCTAGTACAACCCAAATCCATTAATTAGTCAGTAAATAAGGTGTTAATTAATCAGGAATTAAAGAATTAATTAATCAAGAATTATGGAATTCATTGATTAATCAACAACTAAGGAATTAATCAAGAATTAGGAATTCGCCAGGAATTAAAGGATTTATTAATTAGGAATTATAGGAGTTCAATAATTAATCAGGAATTAAAGGATTAATTAATTAATTAATTAGGAGTTAAGGAGTTCATTAATTAATTTCTAAAACTGGACTTTTCTTTAAATTTCCCAATATTTGGATTCTTTTTAAAATTCTCAAAATTTGGAATTTTCTTAAAATCTTCAAAGTCGGGATTTTCTTAAAATCCCCAACATTGGGATTTTTTTTTAAAACCCCCAAATTGGAATTTTCATAAAATTCCCAAATTTGGAATTTTGTTGAAATTCCCCAGACTGGAATTTTTATAAAATCACCAAAATTGAAATTTTATTAAATTCCCCAAATTTGGAATTTTCTTACCCAAATCCTGAATTTCCGACAGATTCAATTTCAGCTGCTCCAGCTCCGCCCTCATTTCTGTGTCTGGAAAGGAAATTGGGGAAAAAATTTGGAATTTCGGGAATTCATCCCAAAATTCCCAACTTTTGGGTAAAATTCAACCCAAAATTCCCATTTTTTGATGGAATTAAACCCCAAATTTTCAATTTTTTTTTGTTAAATTTATCCCAAATTTTCCATTTTTAGGTGGAATTCACCCCAAAAATTCCCATTTTTTGATTTGATTAAATCCCAAAATTCCCATTTTTCAGTGGAATTGAATTCCCAAATTCCCTTTTTTAGGAAAGATCCCCAAATTTTCATTTTTAGATGGAATTTGCCCCAAAATTCCCATTTTATTGGTCGAATTCATCCCAAATTTCCCATGGATTTTGCAGATTTTGGATCAGAATTCCAGGAATTTGACATCAAAATTCCACAATTTTGGGTCTGAATTCCGGGATTTCAGGTGGAAGTTTCAGGATTTTTGGGTGGAAATTCTGGGATTCTGTTTTGGAATTCTGAGATTTTAAGTCAAAATTTGAGGATTTTGGGTCAGAATTGTGGGAATTTTCGTCAGAATTTTGGGGTTTTGGGTCAGAATTTTGGGAATTTTGGTCGGAATTTTGGGAATTTGGTTCAAAATTCCCAGATTTGGGATCGTAATTTTGGGATTTGGGGTTGGAATTCCTGGAATTTGGGTCGGAATTCCGGGATTTTTTGTCAAAATGTCAGGATTTTGGGTTGGGATTCTGGGAATTTGGGTTGGGATTTTTGGATTTTGGTCGAATTAATCTCAAAATTCCCATTTTTATTTGGAATTCACCCCAAAATTCCCATTTTTTGATGGAACCCACCCCAAAAATTCCCATTTTTAGGCAAAATTCGATCCCAAATTTCCCATTTTTGACACAACCGCCCCCAAATTTCCGGGTTTTGCCGAAATTCCAGAAATTCCAGAAATTCCCCCAATTCCTGGGGCTGCGCTCAGAATTCCGGGAATTGGGGTCGGAATTCTGGGATTTTTGGTCAAAATTTTGGGATTTTTGGTCAAAATTTTGGGATTTTGGGTTAGAGTTCCCGGATTTTGGGGTCGGAATTTTGGGAATTTGGGTCGGAATTTCAGGATTTTGGGTCGGAATTTTGATTCAGAATTTGGGTCAGAATTCTGGGATCTGGGCTCGGAATCCTGGGATTTTGGGTCAGAATTGAGGGAATTTGGGTCAGAATTTCTGGAATTCTGGATTTCGATAGCATTAACCTCAAACTTCCCATTTTTAGCTGGAATTCACCCCAAAATTCCAATTTTTTGATGGAACCAACCCCCAAATTCCCATTTTTTGCTGCAATTCCCCCCAAATTCCCATTTTTTGCCGGAATTCATCCCAAAATTCCAATTTTTTGATGGAACCAACCCCCAAAATTCCCATTTTTAGGCAAAATTAGATTCCAAAATTCCCATTTTTGACACCACCACCCCCAAATTCCCATTTTTTGATGGAACCAACCACCAAATTCCGATTTTTTGCTGGAATTCACCCCAAAATTCCAATTTTTTGATGGAACCAACCCCCAAATTCCCATTTTTTACTGGAATTCACCCCAAAATTCCAATTTTTTGATGGAACCAACCCCCAAAATTCCCATTTTTGACACCACCACCCCCAAATTCCAATTTTTTGATGGAACCAACCCCCAAATTCCCATTTTTAGCTGGAATTCACCCCAAAATTCCAGTTTTTTGATGGAACCAACCCCCAAATTCCCACTTTTTGCTGGAATTCCCCCCAAATTCCCACGTTTTGCCCAGTCCTGGCTCACGTTTGCCCAGGGCCGCCGCCAGGAGCCCGGCCCAGGCCAGGGCGCTCAGGGCCACCAGCAGCGCCAGCACAGCCACGGAATTCCAGAAATTCCCGAAACTCCCGGAATTCCGGGGGCCGCGCTCGGAATCCCGGGAATTGGGCTCCGAATTCGGGTCCAAATTTGGGGATTTCAGCTCCAAATCTTCCGGGTCCTTCGGGGACGGAGCTCGGGAAGAGCCCGGAGGCCCCGCCAGGAGATAAACGCCTGTGGGAGAAAAATTGGGAATTTTGGGGAAATTTGGGGATGAAACCCCCAAAATTCCCATTTTTCAATGAAATTTAATCCCAAAATTCCCATTTTTGGTGGAATTAATGCCAAAAATTCCCCTTTTTTTAAATGGAATGAAACCCCGAGATTCCAGTTTTTAGGCGGAATTAAAACCCAAAATTCCCATTTCTCGATGAAATTTAATCCCCAATTTTCCCATTTTTTAGATGAAATGAATCCCAGAAATTCCCATTTTAAAATGGAATTAAACATCAAAACTCCAATTTTTGGATGGGATTGAATCCCCAAAATTCCTATTTTTTAAATGGAATTAAATCCCAAAATTCCTATTTAGATGCAATTAAATTCCCAAATTTTAGGTGGAATTAAATCCTCAAAATTCCAGTTTTAAGATGAAATTTAATCCCAAAATTCCCATTTTTAGGTGAAATTAAATCCAAAATTTCATTTTTATGTGAAATTAAACCATCAGAATTCCCTTTTTTTAGGTAAAATTAATCCCAAAAATTCCCATTTTTGATGAAATTAAATCAAAATATTCCAATTTTTATGTGAAATTAAATCCCCAAAATTCCAATTTTTAGGCAAAATTAAACCCTGAGATTTCAACCCAAATTTTATCCATTTGTGGCCATTTTTGCCCCCTTTTTTTTTTTTAATTTTTCAGACTTTTGGGATTTTTGGGGATTTTTGTGATTTTTTTGGAGATTTTTTTTGGGTGATTTTTATGAGTTTTGTGCTTTTTGGGGTTTTAGGGGATTTGGGGATTTTTGGGAATTTTTGGATTTTTGGGATTCACCTTTTCCTGGCGGGCCCCGGTCGGATCCTGGCATGGAAACGTCGTCGTAATCGTCCTCAAAGCTGTCGGGAGAGGCTGGAAAATGGGGGAAAAATGGGAAAAATTGGGGAAAAATCAGGGGAAAAATGGGGGAGAAACGGGAAAAATGGGAAAAATTGGGGGAAAATCAAGGGAAAAAAGGGGGAGAAACGGGAAAAATGGGAAAAAATGGGAAAAATTGGGGAAAAATCAGGGGGAAAATGGGGGAGAAACGGGAAAAATGGGAAAAATTGGGGAAAAATCAGGGGAAAAATGGGAAAAATTGGGGAAAAATCAAGGGAAAAATGGGGGAGAAACGGGAAAAATGGGAAAAATTGGGTTAAAATCAGGGGAATAATGGGGGAGAAACGGGAAAAAATGGGGGAGAAACGGGAAAAATGGGGGAGAAATGGGAAAATGGGAAAAATTGGGGAAAAATCAGGGGAAAAATGGGGGAGAAACGGGAAAAAATGGGAAAAATTGGGGAAAAATCAAGGGAAAAATGGGGGAGAAATGGGAAAATGGGAAAAATTGGGGAAAAATCAGGGGAAAAATGGGGGAGAAACGGGAAAAAATGGGAAAAATTGGGGAAAAATCAAGGGAAAAATGGGGGAGAAACGGGAAAAATGGGAAAAATTGGGGAAAAATCAAGGGAAAAATGGGGGAGAAACGGGAAAAATGGGGGAAAAATGGGAAAAATTGGGGAAAAATCAGGGGAAAAATGGGGGAGAAACGGGAAAAAATGGGAAAAATTGGGGAAAAATCAAGGGAAAAATGGGGGAGAAACGGGAAAAATGGGAAAAATTGGGAAAAAATCAGGGGAAAAATCGGGAAAAATCAGGGGGAAAATGGGGGAGAAACGGGAAAAATGGGAAAAATTGGGGAAAAATCAGGGGAAAAATGGGGGAGAAACGGGAAAAAATGGGAAAAATTGGGGAAAAATCAGGGGAAAAATGGGGGAGAAACGGGGAAAATGGGAAAAATGGGAAAAATTGGGGAAAAATCAGGGGAAAAATGGGGGAGAAACGGGAAAAAATGGGAAAAATTGGGGAAAAATCAGGGGAAAATGGGGGAGAAACGGGAAAAAATGGGGGAGAAACGGGAAAAATGGGAAAAATTGGGGAAAAATCAGGGGAAAAATGGGGGAGAAACGGGGAAAATGGGAAAAATGGGAAAAATTGGGGAAAAATCAGGGGAAAAATGGGGGAGAAACGGGAAAAAATGGGAAAAATTGGGGAAAAATCAGGGGAAAATGGGGGAGAAACGGGAAAAAATGGGGGAGAAACGGGAAAAAATGGGAAAAATTGGGGAAAAATCAGGGGAAAAATGGGGGAGAAATGGGAAAAATGGGGAAAATGGGGGAGAAACGGCATAAATTGGGGAAAATGGGAAATGGGGGAAATGAGGGAAAGACTGGGGGAAAAGCAGGAAAAAATGGGAAAAATTGGGGGAAGTAGGAAAAAATGGGGAAAAATGGGGAAAAAAATGGGGGAGAAACGAGAAAATTGGAAAAAATGGGAAAAAATCGGGAAAAATGGGGGAGAAATGGGGGAGAAACGGGAAAAATTGGGGAAAATGGGAAAAATTGGGGAAAAATCAGGGGAAAAATGGGGGAGAAACGGGAAAAAATGGGGGAGAAATGGGAAAAATGGGAAAAATTGGGGAAAAATCAGGGGGAAAATGGGGGAGAAACGGGAAAAATGGGAAAAATGGGAAAAATGGGAAAAATTGGGGAAAAATCATGGGAAAAATGGGAAAATTGGGGGGAAATGGGGGAGAAATGAGAAAATTGGGAAAAACGGGAAAAAATGGGGGAGAAATGGGAAAAATGGGGGAAATGGGAAAAATTGGGGGGACAATTGGGAAAATCGGGGGGAAGATGGAGGAAATCAGGGGGAAAATGGGAAAAAATAGGGAAGAATTGGGAAATAATTGGGGGAAAAGGGAGAAAATTGAGGAAAATGAAAAACGGAAAAAATCAGGAAAAAACCGAGAAAAATCAGGAAAAAACCGAGAAAAATCAGGAAATATTGGGAAAAAATTGGGAAAAATGGAGGGAAATCAGGAAAAAATGGGAAAAATCAGGAAATATCGGGAACAAATTGGGAGAAAATTGGGAAAAATTGGGAGAAAGTTGGGAAACATTGGGGAAAAATGGAAAAAATAGGAAAGAATCTGGAAAGAAATGGGGGGAAAATGGAAAAAATTGGGTAAAAATAGGGAAAAATTTGGAAATAATTGGGGAAAAAATTGTGAAAAATTTAGGGAAGTTTGGGGGGAAGAGGGAAAAATGGGGAGATCGGGGGGAAATTGAAAAAATGGGGATAAATGGGAAAAATTGGGGAAGAATTGGGAAAAACTGGGAGGGAAATCAGGAAAAATTGGGGAAAATCGGGTGGAAAATGGGAAAGAAATGGGGAAAAATTGGGAAATAATGGAGGGAAATGGGAAAATTTGGGAAAAATTGGGAAAAATCCGTGAAAATTTGGGGGAAATGGGGAAAAATTGGGAAAAAATTTAAAATTGGGAAAATTGAGAAAAAAAATCGGGAAAATTTGGGAAAAATTGGGGAAAATCAGGAAAAAAGGGGGAAAAATTGGGGAAAAGTCAGAGAAAAATGGAAAAATGGGAGAAATGGGGAAATTTGGGGAAAAAAAAGAGACTTTACCTGGTCTGAAGTCGCCCACCGGGGACATCTTGGAAGCCACGGAGTAAATTCCTGCAGAAAATGGGAAAAAATGGGGTAAAAACAGGGAAAAAATGGGGGAAAAATGGGAAAAATGGGAAAAATGGGAAAAGGATGAGGGGAAATTGGGGATTTAAATTGGAAAAAAAGGAATTTAACCACCCAAAAATGGGGAAATTCGGGACTTTTCACCTTAAAAATGGGGAATTCAAGAATTTATCCTGGAAAAAAAAAAAAAAAAAAAAAGGAGAATTTGGGGACTTTTCCCTCCTAAAAAAGGGGAAATTCGGGAATTTATGCTGGGAAAAAAAAAAGAAGGAAATTTTGGGGATTTAACTCAGGAAAAAAATGGAATTTTGGGGAATTTTTTCCCCAAAAAAAGAGAGGGAATTTGGGGATTTAAGATGGAAAAAAATGTGGAATTCAGGGATTTACAAACCCAAAAAAAAGTGGAAATTCGGGGATTTAAGTCCCTAAAAGGAGAATTTGGGGACTTAGTCCCAAAAAAAAAAAAAAAAAAAAAAAAAAAAAGGAATTTTGGGATTTAACCCTGAAAAAATGGGATTTTCACACCCCCCAAAAAAGGGAATTTTGGGATTTGGGATTTTTTTTCCCCAAAAAAGGAGGAATTTGGGGATTTAACTCAGAAAAGGAAAATTTGGGGATTTAGCCTGGGAAAAAAAAAAAAAAGGGAATTTGGGAATTTATCCCGGGAAAAAAAGGGAATTTACCCACCCAAAAAAAAGGAATTTTGGGACTTTTTTAACCCTAAAAAGGGGGAATTTAGGAATTTTTTCCCCCAAAAGGGGAATTTGTAAAATTAGTCCCAAAAAAGGGAAAATTTGGGGATTTATCCCAAAAAAAGGAGATTTACCCTCCCAAGAATGGGGGAAAAAAAAGTAAAATTTTGGGATTTTTTTTTTCCCATAAAGGAGGAATTGGGGATTTTTTTTTTTCCCCAAAAAGGGAAATTTGGGGGATTTTCCCCAAAATCCCAAATTTGGGGTCTGGACTCACCCGGCTGCCGCCGCAGGCGCTCGGGGCCCAGCCAGTTCCCGTAGGTTTCCTGCTGGGCCATGGGCCCCAAAATCCACTGGGGGACCCCAAAATTTCCACTGGGACCCCAAAATCTGCTGGGGGACCCCAAAATCTGCTCGGGGACCCCAAAATCTGCTGGGGGAACCCAAAATCTGCTCAGGGACCCCAAAATCCGCTGGGGGACCCCAAAAATCTGCTCAGGGACCCCAAAAATCTGCTGGGGGACCCCAAAAATCTTCTTTGGGACCCCAAAATCTGCTGGGGGAACCCAAAATCTGCTCGGGGACCCCAAAATCTGCTCAGGGACCCCAAAATCTGCTGGGGGACCCCAAAAATCTTCTTTGGGACCCCAAAATCCGCTGGGAGAACCCAAAATCTGCTCTGGGACCCCAAAAATCTTCTGGAGACCCCAAAATCTGCTGGGGGACCCCAAAAATCTGCTGGGGGACCCCAAAATCTGCTCAGAGACCCCAAAAATCTTCTGGGAGACCCCAAAATTTCCACTGGGACCCCAAAATCCACTGGGGGACCCCAAAAATCTTCTGGAGACTCCAAAAATCTTCTTTGGGACCCCAAAATCCGCTGGGGGAACCCAAAATCTGCTCAGAGACCCCAAAAATCTTCTGGGGGACCCCAAAATCTTCCGGACGCCAAAATTTCCTCAGCGACCCCAAAATATTTTCCCCCGATCCCAAAATCTCCTCCGGGACCCCAAAAATCTCCTCAGAACCCCCAAAATTTTCTCCCCGACCCCAAAATTTTCTTCCCTGACCCCAAAATCTTTTCCCCGCCCCCCCCGCCCCGCCCCCCCCCCGCCCCTCCCCCCTCGTTTCGGTTCCTTCTCGTCGCGAGCTCGAGCGAAAAACCCAAAAATCCCGAGAGAGAAACGGGCTGGGGACGGAACTCTGAAATTTGGGGTCAAATCGGGAAATTTGGGTCAAATTCTGAAATCTGGGGTTTAAATTCTGAATTTTTGGGGTGAAATCCCGAATTTTTTGGGGTGAAATTCTGAAATTTTAGGGTGAAATTCTGGATTTTTTTTGGGGGGATAAAATTCTGAATGTTGGAGGTCAAATTCTAAAAGTTTGGGGTGAAATTCTGAATTTTTGGGGTCAAATCACAAAATTTGGGGGTGAAATCCCCAAATTTTGGGGTAAAATTCAGAATTTTTGGGGTCAAAACCTGAATTTTTGGGGTGAAATCCGAAAGTTTTGGGTCCAATTCGGAATTCTTGGGTGAAATCCCAAATTTTGGGGAGAAGTCCCCAATTTTTGGGTAAAATTCTGAATTTTTGGGGTGAAATCCCAAATTTTAGGGTAAGATTTTGAATTTTTTGAGGGGTAAAATCACAAATTTTTGCCTAAAAAAAATCCCAATTTTTTTCATAAAAACCCCCAAATTTTGACCTAAATCCCCCCAAATTTTTGGGTTTAAATCCTAATTTTTTTTTATAAAACCCCCAAACCTTTGCCCAAACCCACAACTTTTTAAATAAAAATTGCAAAATTTTAAATAAAAATCCTAAATTTATGTCTAACCCTCGATTTTTTACATAAAAATCCCAAATTTTTGCCTAAAAATCCCAAACTTTTATCATAAAACTCCCAAATTTTTACCATAACCCCCAAAATTTTTTATAAAAACCTCAAATTTTTACCTGAAAATCTCAATTTTTTTTACCTAACTCCCTCAAAACTTTGGGTTCAAACCGCGAATTTTTGGTAAAACCTCCAAATTTTTGCATAAAAATCCCAAATTTCTGCCTGAAAACCTGATTTTTTTTTAATAAAAACTCCAATTTTTTGCCTAAAAACTCCAAATTTTTTTTATAAACCCCCCAAATTTTGTTATAAACCCCCCAAATTTTCTCCTAAACCCCCCGAATTTTTGGGTTCAAGCCCCGAATTTTGGTTTTTTTCAGCCCTGGGCGTGTCCCCGGTGCCGCTTGGGCTCCCCCGAGCTCCGAATTTGCATTTCTGGCCCCAAAACGTTCCCGGCCTCCTTTTCCTTTCTCTCGTTTCCCCTTTTTCGGGTTTTTTTAACCCAAAAGTTGCTCCGAGGCGGCGCCGTCGCTTCCTCCGCTCGTTTCCGCCCGAATTTGGCCAAAAAAAAAAAAAAAAAAAAAAAAAAAAAAATCGGATCTGGAGAATTTCCTGAGTTTTTTAAAGGCACTAAAAGTTAAAAAAAAAAAATAAAGGGGAAAAATAAAAATTCTGGGGTTTTAATTTGATCGATGCCAAAAAAGCCACCAAAAAATCGCCCCTGAAAATTGCCAAAAAAGACACAAAAAAAATCCCCAAAAAAGAGAAAATTTGGCCAAAAAAAAAAGGAAAATCCAGTTTAAAAAAAATAAAGAAAATTTGGCAATAAGAAAAAAAAAGGGGGGGGGGGAAAGTAAAAAAAAAGGAACAAGTCATGTTTAAAATAAAAAATAAAATCTGGCAGGAAAAAAAAAAAAAAAAAAAAAAAAAAAAGGGAAAAAAGGGAAAAAAAGAAAAAAGAGAAAAATCCAGATTAAAAAAAGAGAGAACTTAAAAAAGAGAAAAATCCCGTTCCAGATGTGAATTTCCCCATTCCAGGGGTTCACAGCCTCACTCCAGGGGTCGAGATCCCAGATCCAGATGTGGACACACACACCCCCGATCCAGATGTGGACATCCCCCCCTCCCCGATCCAGATGTTCCCGACCCCAGCTGGACCTGCCCCAGGAGTTAAAACCCCGATCCAGATGTGAATTTCCTCATCCCAGGGCTCCATAACCCCGAAATCCAGATGTGAAACTCCCCAAATCCAGCTGTTCCCCCCATTCCAGCTGTTCCCCCCATTCCAGCTGTTTCCCCCCCCGGTCCCGCCCATTCCTGACCCCGGCTGGATCCGCTCCAGGAATTCCTCCCCCCATTCCAGATGTGAATTTCCCCATCCCAGAACTCCGTAACCCCCAAATCCAGCTGTGAAACCCCCAAATCCAGCTGTTCCCCCTAAATTCAATCGTCGTCGTCCCCCCCCAAATCCAGATGTTCTTCCCAGATGTTTCTCTCCCGCCCATTCCCGACTCCAGCTCGATCCGCTCCAGGAATTCCTCCCACCGTCCCAGGGCTCCATGCCCAAATTCCAGATGTGAATTTCCCCATCCCAGGGGTCCATACCCCCGAAATCCAGATGTGAAACCCCCCAAATCCAGCTGTTCCCCCCATTCCAGCTGTTCCCCCATTCCAGCTGTTCCGTTCCAGCTGTTCCCATTCCAGCTGTTCCCCCATTCCAGCTGTTCCCATTCCAGCTGTTCCCCCATTCCAGCTGTTCCCATCCCAGCTGTTCCCATTCCAGCTGTTCCCATTCCAGCTGTTCCCGTCCCAGCTGTTCCCCCATTCCAGCTGTTCCCCCGTCCCAGCTGTTCCCATTCCAGCTGTTCCATTCCAGCTGTTCCGTTCCAGCTGTTCCCATTCCAGCTGTTCCCCCCATTCCAGCTGTTCCCCCCATTCCAGCTGTTCCCCCCATTCCAGCTGTTCCCATTCCAGCTGTTCCCATTCCAGCTGTTCCCCCATTCCAGCTGTTCCCCCCATTCCAGCTGTTCCGTTCCAGCTGTTCCGTTCCAGCTGTTCCCCCATTCCAGCTGTTCCCGTCCCAGCTGTTCCCGTCCCGTCTGTTCCCCCATTCCAGCTGTTCCCGTCCCAGCTGTTCCCCCCATTCCAGCTGTTCCCATTCCAGCGGTTCCCCCATTCCAGCTGTTTCCCCATTCCAGCTGTTCCCATTCCAGCTGTTCCCCCCATTCCAGCGGTTCCCCCATTCCAGCTGTTCCCGTCCCAGCTGTTCCCCCCATTCCAGCTGTTCCCATTCCAGCGGTTCCCCCATTCCAGCTGTTCCCCCCATTCCAGCTGTTCCCATTCCAGCTGTTCCCCCCATTCCAGCGGTTCCCCCATTCCAGCTGTTCCCATTCCAGCTGTTCCCCCCATTCCAGCTGTTCCCATTCCAGCGGTTCCCCCATTCCAGCTGTTTCCCCATTCCAGCTGTTGTTCCCATTCCAGCTGTTCCGTCCCAGCTGTTCCCCATTCCAGCTGTTCTGTTCCAGCTGTTCCCCCATTCCAGCTGTTCCCATTCCAGCTGTTCCCATTCCAGCCGTTCCCATTCCAGCTGTTCCCATTCCAGCTGTTCCCGTCCCAGCTGTTCCCCATTCCAGCTGTTCCCATTCCAGCTGTTCTCATTCCAGCTGTTCCCCCATTCCAGCGGTTCCCGTCCCAGCTGTTCCCATTCCAGCTGTTCCCATTCCAGCTGTTCCCCCATTCCAGCTGTTCCATTCCAGCTGTTCCCATTCCAGCTGTTCCATTCCAGCTGTTCCCATTCCAGCGGTTCCCCCCATTCCAGCTGTTCCCCCATTCCAGCTGTTTCCATTCCAGCTGTTCCCATTCCAGCTGTTCCCCCATTCCAGCGGTTCCCCCCATTCCAGCTGTTTCCATTCCAGCTGTTCCCATTCCAGCTGTTCCCCCATTCCAGCTGTTCCCCCATTCCAGCTGTTCCCATTCCAGCTGTTCCCGTTCCAGCTGTTCCCCCATTCCAGCTGTTCCCCCCATTCCAGCTGTTCCCGTTCCAGCTGTTCCGTTCCAGCTGTTCCGTTCCAGCTGTTCCGTTCCAGCTGTTCCGTTCCGGACTACAGCTCCCGGCAGCGCCGCGGGCGCGATCCCGGGAATTATTTCGGGAATTCGCGGCCATCCCGGGACGGCGCCGCCGCCGCTTCGCTCCCGGGGGGGTTTTGGGGGATTTTCTGGGGGGTCCCGGGGATTTTTGGGGGTTTTTTTGGGGTCCCGCGATGGCGGAGCCGCTGCTGCGCCGAACTTTGTCCCGCCTGAGGCGGAGGGAGCGCCCCAGGAGCGGGAGGGCGGAGGCCGAGGAGGGAGGTAAAAAAAACCGGAAATTTGGGATTGGCTGTTTGGGGGGGTTTCCCTTTCTGGGGAGGGGGTCCCGTCTCGGGGTTCCCTTTTTGGGGAGGGGTCCCAGTCCCTGGGAATTTCCCTTTTTGGAGGGGGGGAATTTGGGGTCCCATTCCCGAAATTTCCCTTTCCCGGGTGTCCCATCCTGGAATTTCCCTTTTCTGAGGTGGGGTCCCATTCCCGGGGGTCCCTTCCTGGAAAATTCCCTTTTTTGGGGGGCAATTTGGGGTCCCGTTCCCGAAGTTTCCCTTTTTTGAGGGCCCCTTTTTGGGGTGGGGTCCCATTCCCAAATTTCCCATTCCCGAGGGTCCCTCCCTGAGAATTTTTTTTTTTTTTTTTTTTTTGGGAAGGGGGTTGTGATTTGGGATTGGGAATGGGAGGAATTTGGGGAGGGGGTGACCCTAAAAGGGACCCCCCACCCTCTACAGGGGTGGGATTCACGGGAATGGGAAATTTGGGAATGGGACCCCTCCCCCAAAAAGGGAAACCCCCGGGATGGGACCCCCACCCCAAATCAAGGACCCTGCCCCAAATCAGGGACCCCCCACCCAAAATCAGGGACCACCCCCCCCCCGCACTGTCCTGGACCCCCAAAATTGGGAAAGGACCCCTCCCCCAAAGGGCCCCTCCCCCACCGGTCACTTTTGGGGTCCCTTTTGGGATTTCAGGGAGCGGCTGCGGGGAGCCCCAAAATCATCGAGAGGAGCCCCAAAATCGCCTCGGGGAGCCCCAAAATCATCGTGGAGAGTCCGAAAATCGCCACGAAAAACGCCAAAATCGTCACGAGGAGCCCCAAAATCATCGCGGGGAGCCCCAAAACCATCGAGAGGAGCCCCAAAATCGCCTCGGGGAGCCCCAAAATCGTCTCGAGGAGCCCCAAAATCATCGAGAGGAGCCCCAAAATCGCTTAAGAAAGCCCCAAAATAGCTTCAGAGAGTCCCAGGATTACTTCGAGGAGCCCCAAAATCTTGTCGAGGAGCCCCAAAATCGTTTCAGAGAGCGCCAGAATTACCCTGGAGAGCCCAAAAATTGTCGTAGAGAGCCCCAAAATCGCCTCGAAGAGCCCCAAAACCGCCAGGAGAAGCCCCCAAAGCGCCGCCCGCACCCCGAGGGGCCCCAAGCCCGTGAAGACCCGAACCCCCGGGGGGGGTCCCCAGTTTCGGGGGGGCCCGGGAGACCCCCCGGGGCCGGCGCGTACCTGCAGAGCCTGGAGCGCAGCAGCCGGCGGTGGCTGCTGGCGGGGACACTGGGGACACTGGGGACACTGGGGACACTGGGGACAGAGGCCACCGGGCACGGCGACAGCGGCGACATCTGGTACAACCCCATCCCCGAGGAGGGGACACCCGAAAAACCGGGAACATCCGAGCGACACGGAGAGGAGGAGGAGGAGGAGGGAGCCGGGCGGGGACAGGAGAGCGGTGAGAGGGGACACTGGGGGGGGTTGGGGACACTGGGGACACTGGGGGGGGTTGGGGACACTGGGGACATTGGGGTGGGGTTGGGGTTGTCCCTCCCCACCATTCCCAGTGCTCCCAGTTCTGCCCCCACCCCTCCCAGTGCCCCTGAACTTCCTCCCCATCATTCCCAGTTCCCCCGCCCGAACCCACTCCCCATCATTCCCAGTGCCCCCAGTTCTGTCTCCGACCCTCCCAGTCCCACTCCCACCCCTCCCAGCGCCCCCTCCCCACTGACCCGTGTCCCCCCTCCCCACAGGAGCCCCTCCGGCCGCCCCCTCCCCGCCCAGCCCGGGCCGCCCCCTCCCCAAACCCCGCGGGCCGGGCCCGGTGCGGCGCCTGTCGCTGAGGATGCGGAAACTGCCGGAGCTGGGGCGGAAACTGAGCCTGAGGATCCCCCGGGCCCAGAGTCCGGAACCGCCCCGGGAAACCCCCCGGGAACCCCCCCGGGAATCCCCCCGGGAATCCCGCAGCGTCATCAGCCGCTACCACCTGGACACCAGCGCGGGCTGGGCGCTGACCAGTGCAGGGTCCGGCCCGCGGCTCACAGCGGGTCCTGGGGGTTCTGGGGGTCCAGAAAGTTCTAGAAGTCCTGGAAGTCCCAGAGGTCTTGGAGGTTCTGGAGGTCCCAAAGGTCCTGGAAGTCTCAGAGGTCCTGGAGGTTCTGGAAGTTCTGGATGTTTTGGAGGTTCTGGAGGTGCTGGAAGTCCCAGAGATCCTGAAGGTTCTGGAAGTCCAGAAAGTCCTGGCCGTTCTAGAGATTCTGGAGGTCTTGGAAGTTCTGGAAGTTCTGGAGGTCCCAAAGGTTCTGGAAGCCCCAAAGGTTCTGGAGGTCCTGGAAGCCCCGGGAGTCCTGGAGGTCCCAAAGGTCTTGGAGGTTCTGGAGGTCCCAAGGGTTCTGGAGGTCCTGGAAGCCCCAAAGGTCCTGGAAGTCCTGGAGGTCCTGGAGGTTCTGGAGGTCCCAAAGGTCCTGGAAGTCCTGGAGGTCCCAAAGGTTCTGGAGGTCCCAAAGGTCCTGGAAGTCCTGGAGGTCCCAAGGGTTCTGGAGGTTCTGGAGGGCCCGGCAGCCCCGATCCGGACCTGGGCTCGTTCCTCCCTTACCACGACCCCTCCCCCCACTCCTCCCCCGCGCTGTCCGCGCTGGTCAGTGTCCAGCTGCGCGGTTTAACCCCTGCCTGGCCGGACAGAATCTTCTGCGTCCTTCAAGTGGACGGCGAGAGCCGAGCCCGGACCTCGGCGCTGGCCGGAGCGGCCGAATTCGTGCGGCTGGAGCACAGCTTCAACCTGGAGCTGGACGGGGCGCGGGCGCTCAGCGCGGCCGTGCTGGCCTGGCACGGCTCGGCCGGCCGGAGCCGCCTGCTCGGACACGGCGCCCTGGGGCTGGCGAGGGTCTTTGGAGGTAATTCGGGGAGATTTGGGGGTTTTGGGGGTGGTTTTTTTGGGGAATCCCAAATGGGATGTCGGCCATGTCGGCTCGGACACGGCGCGCTGGGACTGGCGAGGGTCTTTGAAGGTAATTCGGGGAGATTTGGGGGTTTTGGGGGGTCTTTTTTTGGGGAATCCCAAATGGGATGTTGGCCATGTCGGCTTGGACACGGCGCGCTGGGGCTGGCGCGGCTCTTTGAAGGGAATTCGGGGAGATTTGGGGGTTTTTTGGGGGTTTTTTTTGGTGGTTTTTTGGGTTTTGGGGGGATTTGGGGAATCCCAAACCGGCGTGGCCATGTCGGCTTGGACACGGAGCCGTGGGGCTGGCGCGGCTCTTTGAAGGGAATTCGGGGAGATTTGGGGGTTTTGGGGGTGGTTTTTTGGGTTTCTTGGGTATTTGGGGAATCCCAAACCGGCGTGGCCATGTCGGCTCGGACACGGCTCCCTGGGGCTGGCGCGGCTCTTTGAAGGGAATTTAGGGTATTTTGGGTTTTTTGAGTTTGGGGTTTTTTGAGTTTTTGAGGTTTTTTGGGAATTCCCAAACCAGAGTGGCCGTGGTGACCAGAAGCCGCCTGCTCGGACACAGAGCCGTGGGGCTGGCACAGATCTTTGAAGGGATTTTTGGGGTTTTTTGGGGTTTGGGGATTTGGGTTTTTGGGGATTTGGGGGGCTCAGCTGATTCCCACCCTTGGGTGTCCTGGTGTGACCCTGGGGGTGTCCTGCTGTGCCTCTGTCCCCATGACTGTCCGTCTGTCTGTCTGTCCATCTCTCCATCAGTGTCCATCTGTCCCTCTGTCCCCCTGACTGTCCCTCTGTCCGTCTCTCCCCAGGTGGCCGGACTCGGTCCCTGGCCCTGCGGCTCCACCCCCGCGGTGTCCTGTACTCGCGGCTGACCCTCGTCCAGCTCCGGCCGTGTCCGGCCCCGTGTCTGTGTCCAGCGCAGTGTCCATCCCAGTGTCCATCCCCGTGTCCATCCCCGTGTCCATCCCAGTGTCCATCCCAGTGTCCAGCCCAGTGTCCAGCTCCGTGTCCATGCCCAGCCCAGTGTCCGTCCCCGTGTCCGTGTCCATCCCCGTGTCCATCCCAGTGTCCGTGTCCATCCCCGTGTCCATCCCCGTGTCCATCCCCGTGTCCATCCCCACGCCCCCCGCGGGTGTTCGGGGCGGATCTGGGGGCGTTGCTGGCTCGGGAGCGGCGCCCCGGGGGGATCCCGCTGATCCTGGAGAAATGCCTGGGGGAGATCGAGCGGCGCGGGCTGAGGGTGAGTGACCGGAGTGACCAGAGTGACCGGGGGTGACCGGAGTGACCAGAGTGACCGGAGTGACCAGAGTGACCGGGGGTGACCAGAGTGACCGGTCAGGGTGACCAGAGTGACCGGAGTGACCAGAGTGACCAGAGTGACCGGAGTGACCAGGGTGACCGGGGGTGACCACAGTGACCAGGGGTTACCAGGAGTGACCGGGGGTGACCAGAGTGACCGGGAGTGATTGGGGTGCCTGGGGGAGATCGAGCGGCGCGGGCTGAGGGTGAGTGACCGGAGTGACCAGAGTGACCTGAGTGACCAGGAGTGACCAGGGGTGACCAGAGTGACCAGGGGTGACCAGAGTGACCAGGGTGACCAGGAGTGACCAGGGGTGACCAGGAGTGACCGGGGGTGACCAGAGTGACCAGGGGTGACCAGAGTGACCGGGGGTGACCAGAGTGACCAGAGGGAGCAGAGTGACCGAGAGTGACCAGGAGTGACCAGGAGTGACCAGAGTGACCGGAGTGACCAGGAGTGACCAGAGTGACTAGGGGGTGACCAGAGTGACTGGGGGGTGACCAGAGTGACCAGGAGTGACCATGACTGGGAGGCAACCAGAGAGTGACCAATGGCCGGAGAGTGACCAATGTCCAGTGATGACCAGTGGCCGGAGAGTGACCGGCGGTCCCCCCCAGGTGGTGGGGCTGACCCAGGACCAGGGGGTGACCAGCAGCTGGGAGTGACCATGACTGGGGGGATGACCAATGATGACCGGTGGCCGGAGAGTGACCGGTGGCCGGGAATGACTGGGAATGGGAGGTGACCAGTGATGACCCGTGGCCGCAGAGTGACCAGTGGCTGCAGAGTGACCATGATGGGGAGGTGACCAGTGATGACCCGTGGCCGCAGAGTGACCAGTGGCCGCAGAGTGACCAGTGCCCCCCAGGTGGAGGGGCTGTACCGGCTCTGCGGCTCGGCCGCGGCCAAGAGGGAGCTCAGGGAGGCCTTCGAGAGGGACAGCGCGGCCGTGACCCTGTCCGAGCGCCTCTGGCCGGACATCAACGTGGTGACCGGTCAGTGCACGCTGGGGACACCTGGGGACACCTTGGGGGCATCTGGGGGGGAATTTGGGGGTGAAAAGGGGATTCCAACACCAAAAACGGGTTCCCAGTATAAAAATGGGATCTTGACCCCAAGTGAGGATCCTGGCCCCAAAATCACATCCTGATCCCAAAATGGGGATCCCAGCCCTAAAAATGGGATCCCAGTACCCAAAATGGGGATCCCAGTACCCAAAATGGGGATCCCAGTACCCAAAATGGGATCCCAGTACCCAAAATGGGGATCCCAGTACCCAAAATGGGACCCCAGCCCCACAATGGGGCCCCAGCCCCAAAGGGGGATCCCTACCCCAAACTGGGATCCCTGACCCCACGATGGGACCCCAGCCCCCCGATGGGACCCCAGCCCCACAGTGGGACCCCAGCCCCACAATGGGATCCCAGCCCCACGATGGGACCCCAGCCCCACAATGGGATCCCCAACCCCGTGATTTCCAGGGGTGCTGAAGGATTTCCTGCGGGAGCTGCCCTTGGCCCCAATCCCAGCCCACAATGGGACCCCAGCCCCACGATGGGGCCCCAGCCCCACAATGGGACCCCAGCCCCAAAGGGGGATCCCTACCCCAAACTGGGATCCCTGACCCCACAATGGGACCCCAGCCCCACAGTGGGACCCCAGCCCCACAGTGGGACCCCAGCCCCACAATGGGATCCCCAACCCCATGATTTGATTTCCAGGGGTGCTGAAGGATTTCCTGCGGGAGCTGCCGTCCCCGCTGGTGCCGCCCCGGCTGCAGCGCTCGGTGCTCGAGGCCATGGCCCAGAGACCCCCCCGGGACCCCCCCGGGGACCCCACGGCCCTGCTGGAGAGCCTGGGACCCCCGGAGAGGGTGGGAATGGGAATTTGGGAATGGGAATATGGGATTGGGAATGGGGTGGGAATGGGAATGGGGGATTGGCAATTTGGGATTGGGGTGGGAATGGGAGATTGGAGTGCCTGAGACCCCTGGAGAGGGTGGGAATGGGGATGTGGGATTGGGAATGTGGGATTGGGGTGGTAATGGGGGAATTGGGGTGGGAGTAGGAAAGTGGGAATGGGGTGGGAATGTGGGGTGGGAATGGGAATGGGGGATTGGGGGAATAATGGGAATGGGATTGGGACTGAGAATGGGAATGGGAGTGGGGAATGAGGAATGGGGATAATGGGAATAATGGGAATGATGGGAATAATGAGAATGGGAATGGATTCAGAAAGGGAATGGGACTGCACAGGTGCCACTCCAGGTGACACCAGCGCTGTCCCCGTGTCCCCAGGCCACCCTGGGGCGGCTGCTGTCCCACCTGAGCCTGGTGGCCGCCCTGCAGCGCTGGAACCGCATGGGAGCCCAGAACCTGGCGCTGTGCTTCGGGCCCGTGCTGCTGCCCCGGCACGGCTGGGAGCCGGGGGGACAGCGGGGACAGCAGCGGGGACAGCGGGGACAGCACCAGGGACAGCAGCAGGGACAGCGGGGACAGCACCGGGGACAGCGGGGACAGCCCCAGGGACAGCAGGGACAGCGGGGACAGCACCGGGGACAGCAGCAGAGACAGCAGCAGGGACAGCAAGGACAGCCTCAGGGACAGCACCATGGACAGCCCCAGGGACAGCGGGGACAGCCCCAGGGACAGCACCAGGGACAGCGGGGACAGCAGCAGGGACAGCAGGGACAGCAGGGACAGCAGCAGGGACAGCAGCAGGGACAGCAAGGACAGCAGCAGGGACAGTGGGGACAGCACCAGGGACAGCCCCAGGGACAGCGGGGACTCCGCCCCGGAGAGGATGAGGATGGAGGTGTGGATTTCAAGAGGCACCTGGAGGTGCTGCATTACCTGCTGAGGGTGTGGCCAGGTGAGGGGACACACCTGGGGGGGAGAGAACACACCTGGGGGGGTGACAAGGGGGGACACATCTGGGGAGGGGACACACCTGGAAAGGAGAGGGGACACCTGGATGAAGGAGGGGACACTGGGGAGGTGACAAGGGCGGGGGTGTGACACACCTGCACAGGTGACAGAGACCCCTCCCCACTGACCCCGTGTCCCCTTTCTGTCCCCGCAGCCCCCCCGCTCCCAGCGTGGGCCGAGTCCCCCCAGAGTGACCCTGTGGTGGCCCAGGGTGACCCCCCGGTGGTGGCCCAGGGTGACCCCCCGGTGGTGGCGCGGTCGCGGCCGAGGGGTCCCGAGAGCCCCCCCAGCAATCGCTACGCGGGGGATTGGAGCGTGTGCGACCCCCGGGGAGAGCGCGGGGACAGCGGGGGGACAGCGCCCCAAAAACCGCCCCAAAAACCGCCCCAAAACCGGGAACTGCCCGGGGACAGCGGGGGGACAGCGCCCCAAAACCCGACCCAAAAACCGACCCAAATCCTGCCCCAAAAACTGCCCCAAAAACCGACCCAAAACCGGGAACTGCCCAGGGATAGCGGGGGGACAGCGCCCCAAAACCCGACCCAAAAACCGCCCCAAAAACCGACCCAAATCCTGCCCCAAAAACCGACCCAAAAACCGACCCAAAACCGGGAACTGCCCGGGGACAGCGGGGGGACAGCGCCCCAAAACCCGACCCAAAACCCGCCCCAAAAACTGCCCCAAAAACCGACCCAAAAACCGACCCAAATCCTGCCCCAAATCCCGCCCCAAAACCGGGAACTGCCCGGGGATAGTGTGCGGACAGCACCCCAAAATCAGTCCCTAAGTCCGACCCAAAACCTGCCCCAAAAACTGCCCCAAATCCCGTCCCAAAAATCGTCCCAAAACCTTCCCCAAAGCTCGTCCCAAACCTTGCCCCAAGTCTCGCCCCAAATCCCGCCCCGGGAGCAGCCCCAAAACCCGCCCCAAAGTTTGTCCGGGACTCAAACTCGGCCCTCATCCCAAAACCCACCCCAAAATTCGCTCCAGACCCCGCCCCAAAGCCCTCCCAGTACCCGGACCCTGCCCCAAAACCTGTCCTGGACCCAATCCCAAAACCTGCCCCAAACCCCACCCCAAAATCGGCCCCAAACCCCGCCCCACACTTTGCTGGGGGATTTGGGGCGGGGGGCGGGTTTGGGGCTGGGAGAGGATTTGGGGTCGGATTTGGGGTCAGTGGCAGATTCGGGGTCGGGGCTGCATTTGGGGTCGGGGTCTGATTTGGGGCCAGGGTCGGATTTGGGTCTGAGGTTGGATTTGGGGTCAGGGCCAGGCTTGGGGATGGATTTAGGGTTGGGGTTGGATTTGGGGTCACGGAGGGATTTGAGGTCAGATTTGGGGTCAGGACCAGATTTGGGGTTGGGGTCAGATTTGGATTTGGGGCTGGATTTGGGGTCGGAGTTGGATTTGGGGTCAGGACCAGATTTGGGGTTGGGGTCAGATTTAGGTTTGAGGCTGGATTTGGGGTCAGATTTGGGGTCAGGGCAGGGTTTGGGGTCGGGTTTGGGGTCAGATTTGGGTTTGAGTTTGGATTTGGGGTCAGATTTGGGGTCGGGGCCAGGTGTGGGGCCAGATTTGGGGTTGTGTCCGAGTTTGGGGTCAGGGTTGGATTTGGGGCCGGATTTGGGGTCAGGGTTGGATTTGGGGTCAGATTTGGGGTCGGGGCTGGGTTTGGGGTCAGATTTGGGGTCGGGGCTGGATTTGGGTTTGGGGTCAGGGCCGGATTTGGGGTCGGGGCCGCGTTTGGGGTCAGATTTGGGGTCGGATTTGGGGTCGGGGCCCCGGGTGACCCTGAAGGATTTCGATGCTCTGATCCGGGAGCTGGAGCGGGAGCTGGGGACCCGCCCGGACGTGGGGCTGTGACGGGGGGGGGGGACCCCAAATCCCTCCCCAAAAAACCCACCCCATAATCCAAAAAATCTCCCCAAAAAAATCCCCCAAATCCACCCAAAATTCTCCTCCCAAAATCCCTCAAATGCCCCCCAAAAAAAAAAAAATTCCACCCCCAAAATCCCCCAATCCCCCCCAAATTTTCCCCAAAATTCCACTCAAAATCCCCAAATTTTCCCCAAAAATTCCCCCAAAGATCCCCCACAAAATTCCCAAATTCCACACGAAACTTCCCCCAAAAAATTCCAGCAAAAAATCCCCAAAATAAAAAAAATTGTGTCAAAAATCCCCAAAATCCCCAAAATTTCCTTTGTCCCCTCCCTCGCCTTTGTCACTGTCCCCAAATTGTCACCGGCAATAAAGGACACGGCTCTTTATTCCCACGGGGGTGGCAGTGCCAAAAATGTCCCTGAAATGTCCCCAAAATGTCCCCAAGGGGGGGTGGCAGTGCCCAAAGTGTCACCAAAGGAGGGGACAGTGCCCCAAGTGTCACCTGCCACCCCCTGGGACCAGTCCAGGGTGGCTCTGGTGACACTTGGTGACACTCGGTGACACTGAGGGCACTGTGGTGACATTTGGTGGCACTCAGTGGCAACTGGGGACATTTGGGGACACTTGGGACAGTCTGGGGACAGTCAGTGACACTTGGGGACACTCAGGGACACTGGGGCCAGTGTGGGGACACTGGTGACACTTCAGTGACACTCTGGTGGCACTTGGGGACACTCAGTGACACTGAGGCCACTCTGGTGACCCTTGGGGACACTCAGTGACATTTGGTGTCTCTCGGTGACACCTGGGGACCCTTGATGACCCTTGGGGGACACTCAGTGACACTCGATGACCTCAGTGACATTTGGTGTCCCTTGGTGACACTCGGTGTCCCTTGGTGACACGTGGTGACATTTGGTGACCCTCAGTGACCCTTGGGGACACTCCATGATCCTTGATGACACTCGATGACCCTCGGGGACACTTGGTGACTCTTGGGGACACTGAGGCCACTCTGGAGACCCTTGGGGACACTTGGGGACATTCAATGACCCTTGGGGACACTCAGTGACACTCGATGACCCTCAGTGACACGTGGTGACACTCGGTGTCCCTTGGTGACATGTGGTGACACTCGGTGTCCCTCAGACGGACACGGATCCCTGCCGGAAGTCGCTGGGGCCCAGCAGGGCGTTGACAAGGACGGGGTGGCCGCGGTGACACTCGGCCTGCGCCGCCCTCAGCACGGCCACCACCCTGGCCTCGGTGTCCCCGGTGTCCCCGGTGTCCCCCCCAGTGTCCCCAGTGTCCCCCCCAGTGTCCCCAGTGTCCCCAGCGCTGTCCAGCACGAAGCCTCGGCCTCCCAGCGCCGCCGCCACCAAGTGGTAATCTGGGGACAGAGAGTGGCAGTGTCACCAACATGGGGGTGGCAGTGTCACCAGGGGGGTGGCAGTGTCACCAGGGGGGTGGCAGGGTGACCAGGGAGGTGGCATTGTCACCTCTGGGGGTGACATTGTCACTGCTGGAGGTGGCAGAGTCATTGCTGCAGGTGGCATTGTCACCGACACGGGGGTAGGATTGTCACCAGAGGGACAAGAGAGGTGGCGTTGTCACCTCTGGGGGTGGCATTGTCACTAAGAAGTGTCACTGTCAACAGGGGGACAGTGGGAGTGGCATTGTCACTGTCACAGGGATGGCACTGTCACCTCTGGGGGACAGGGAGGTGGCATTGCCATTGCTGGGGGTGGCACACGGACAGGGAGGTGGCACTGTCACCACCGAGGTCCCCTCAGTGTTCCCCGGTCACTGGTCAGTGGTCAGCAGTCACTGGTCACTCACTGGTCAGTGGTCACTCAGTGGTCAGTGGTCACTCAGTGGTCAGTCTGGTCACTCTGGTCACTCAGTGGTCACTCAGGGTCACTCAGTGGTCATTGGTCACTCAGTGATCAGTTGGTCACTCAGTGGTCACTCAGTGGTCACTCTGGTCAGTGGTCACTCAGTGGTCAGTGGTCACTCACCGCTGTAGCTCAGCCTGCAGCCCACGGCGCTGCCCAGCAGGGGGAGCTGCTGTGCCTGTGCCACAGGCTGTGCTCACTGGGGGTCAGTGCTCACTCAGTTGGTCAGTGGTCAGTGGTCACTCAGTGGTCAGTGGTCACTCAGGGTCACTCAGTGGTCAGTGGTCACTCACCGCTGTAGCTCAGCCTGCAGCCCACGGCGCTGCCCAGCAGGGGGAGCTGCTCGCGGCTGATCTGAGTCCAGCCGGCGTCGTTCCCAACGAGCGCGATCACCGGGACCTGGCACGGGACAGAGTGACACAGGGACAGGGGGACACAGGGACAGAGTGACACAGGGACAGAGACAGAGAGTGACACAGGGACAGAGTGACACAGGGACAGAGTGACACAGGGACAGAGTGACACAGGGACAGAGTGACACAGGGACAGAGTGACACAGGGACAGAGAGTGACACAGGGACAGGGACAGGGAGACAGAGTGACACAGGGACAGAGAGTGACACAGGGACAGTGACACAGGGACAGGGACAGGGAGACAGAGTGACACAGGGACAGAGTGACACAGGGACAGAGAGTGACACAGGGACAGAGTGACACAGGGACAGGGACAGAGTGACACAGGGACAGAGTGACACAGGGACAGAGAGTGACACAGGGACAGAGTGACACAGGGACAGTGACACAGGAGAGAGACAGGGACAGGGACAGGGAGACAGAGAGTGACACAGGGACAGAGTGACACAGGGACAGGGACAGGGGGGACAGAGTGACACAGGGAGAGAGTGACACAGGGACAGAGAGTGACACAGGGACAGTGACACAGGGGACAGAGAGTGACACAGGGACAGGGACAGGGGGGACAGAGAGTGACACAGGGACAGGGGGACAGAGTGACACAGGGGACATAGAATGACACAGGGACAGGGACAGTGGGGACAGAGAGTGACACAGGGACAGGGACAGAGGGGACAGCGGGGACAGAGGGGACACAGGGGACACGGGGGACAGAAGGGACACTGGGGGGACACGGGACAGGGAGTGACACAGGGGACACTGGGAACAGAGGGGACACGGGTGACACGGGACAGGGACACGGGACAGAGGTGACACCCTTGGGGACAGGGACAGGTCCCACCCTCAGGAGAGGGACAGGTGACACCCCAGAGACAAGGACAGGGAGGGGACAGGTGGCACCCCTGGGATGGTGACAGGGACAGGTGACAGGTGATAATCACAGTGGTGACAGTGACAAAATGACAATGACAGGTGACAATGACACAAGGACAGTGACACAGTGACAACCAGGGTACAGTGAGGTGACAGTGACAATGACAGGTGACAGTGACAATGACAGGGTGACAGTGACAATGACAGTGACAGTGACAATGACAGTGACAGTGACAATGACAGTGACAGTGACCTTGTGGCGCACGAAGGTGTCGAACTCCATCAGGCTGAAGCCCAGCGAGCCGTCCCCGTACAGCACCCACACCTGGGGATGTCCCCAAATGTCACCTGTGTCCCCAGCGGGTGGCACTGGGACCCTTCAGCCCCCCAGTGTCCCCAGTGTCCCCAATGTCCCCAGTGTCCCAACGCCCCCAGTGTCCCCAATGCCCCCAATGTCCCCATTCTCCCCTTGTCCCCTCCAATGTCCCCAGTGTCCCCATGTCCCTCCCAACATCCCCAACGACCCCCCAGTGTTCCCATTGTCCCCAAACCCCCCCAGTGTCCCCCCAGTGTCCCCAGGGTGTCACCTCAGCCTCGGGCCGGCACAGTTTGGCCCCGAGTGCGAATCCTCCGCCCACGCCCAGAGTGCCAAAGGGACCTGAGGGGACACAGGGACATCAGGACACCATCACTGGGACAGAGGGACACAGGGACAGAGGGACAGAGGGACACAGGGACACCATCACTGGGACAGAGGGACACAGGGACAGAGGGACACCATCACTGGGGACAGAGGGACAGAGGGACAGAGGGACACCATCACTGGGACAGAGGGACACCATCACTGGGGACAGAGGGACAGAGGGACACCATCACTGGGGACAGAGGGAAACAGGGACACCATCACTGGGACAGAGGGACATCAGGACACCATCATTGGGGACAGAGGGACAGGGGGACATCAGTGTCACCGACAGAGGGGACAGAGGGACATCAGTGCCACCATCACTGGGACAGAGGGACATCAGGACACCATCACTGGGGACAGAGGGACAGAGGGACAGGGGGACAGAGGGACATCAGTGCCACCATCACTGGGACAGGGGACAGTGGGGACGTTGTGGGGACATCAGTGCCACTACACCATCCATGTCCCCACGTGTCCCCACGTGTCCCCACTCTGTCCCCAAGTGTCCCCAGGTGTCCCCACACTGTCCCCACGAGTCCCCAAGCCGTCCCAACTCTGTCCCCATGGCCTGGCCATGTCCCCACTCTGTCCCCACATGTCCCCACGTGTCCCCACATGTCCCCACTCTGTCCCAACGTGTCCCCACTCTGTCCCCAAGTGTCCCCACTCGGTCCCCACTCTGTCCCCAAGGGTCCTCAAGTGTCCCCAAGGGTCCCCACATGTCCCCACTCTGTCCCCAAGGGTCCCCAAGTGTCCCCACTCTGTCCCACCGTGTCCCCACGTGTCCCACCGTGTCCCCAGGTGTCCCCACTCTGTCGCCATGGTCTGGCCATGTCCCCAGGTGTCCCCATGTGTCCCCAAGCTGTTCCCATGCTGTCTCCACTCTGTCCCCAGGTGTCCCCACGTGTCCCCACTCTGTCCCCAGGTGTCCCCGCTCTGTCCCCACTCTGTCCCCAGGTGTCCCCAGGTGTCCCCAGGTGTCCCCAGGTGTCCCCCCGTCCCCGGTGCCGTACCCGGGTCCAGCCATGCCCGCGGCCGCCGTGGCCGCACCGTGTACGCGGCCGTGGCCACGAAGTCGCCGCCGTCGGCCACGAGCAGCGCGTGGGGCGGCAGGAGCCGCTCCAGGGCCTGCAGCAGCGCCAGCGGGTTCAGGTGGCACGGGGGGGGGCACGGCCGCCCTGGCCCTGGGGGAAAACAGACTAAATTAGCAATTAACAGCGGGGGAGAGACCCAAAATAGCCAAAATTAGCAATTAACAGGGGGGAGAGACCCAAAATACCCGAAACTAACAATGGGGGAGAGACCCAAAATAGCCAAAATTAGCAATTAACAGCGGGGGAGAGACCCAAAATAGCCAAAATTAACAATGGGGTAGAGACCCAAAAATAGCCAAAATTAACAATTAACAGTGGGGGAGAGGGGAACCCAAAAATAGCCAAAATTAACAGCGGGGGAGAGACCCAAAATAGACAAAATTAGCAATTAACAATGGGGGGGAGAGACCCAAAATAGCCAAAATTAATAATGGGGGAGAGACCCAAAATAGCCAAAATTAATAATGGGGGGGAGAGACCCAAAAATAGCCAAAATTAACAATGGGGGAGAGACCTAAAATAGTCAAAATTAATAATGGGGGAGAGACCCAAAATAGCCAAAATTAATAATGGGGGAGAGACCCAAAAATAGCCAAAATTAATAATGGGGGAGAGACCTAAAATAGCCAAAATTAACAATGAGGGGGAGACAAAATAGCCAAAATTAACAATGGGGGAGAGACCCAAAATAGCCAAATTTAATAATGGGGGAGAGACCCAAAATAGCCAAAATTAACAATGGGGAACCAAAAGAGAGACAAAATAGCCAAAATTAATAATGGGGGAGAGACCCAAAATAGCCAAAATTAATAATGGGGAGAGACCTCAAAATAGCCAAAATTAACAATGGGGGAGAGACCTAAAATAGCCAAAATTAACAATGAGGGGGAGACCTAAAAATAGCCAAAATTAATAATGGGGAGAGACCCAAAATAGCCAAAATTAGCAATTAACAGAGGGGAGAGACCCAAAATAGCCAAAATTAATAATGGGGAGAGACCCAAAATAGCCAAAATTAACAATTAACAGCGGGGGAGAGATCCAAAATAGCCAAAATTAACAATGGGGGAGAGACCTAAAAATAGCCAAAATTAACAATGGGGGTAGAGACCCAAAAATAGCCAAAATTAACAATGGGGGAGAGACCCAAAATAGCCAAAATTAGCAATTAACAGGGGGGAGAGACCCAAAAATAGCCAAAATTAACAATTAACAGCGGGGGAGAGACCCAAAATAGCCAAAATTAACAATGGGGGAGAGACCCAAAATAGCCAAAATTAACAATGGGGGAGAGACCCAAAATAGCCAAAATTAACAATGGGGAGAGACCCAAAATAGCCAAAATTAACAATTAACAACGGGGGAGAGACCTCAAAATAGCCAAAATTAATAATGGGGGAGAGACCCAAAATAGCCAAAATTAATAATGGGGGAGAGACCCAAAATAGCCAAAATTAATAATGGGGGAGAGACCCAAAATAGGCAAAATTAATAATGGGGGAGAGACCCAAAATAGCCAAAATTAATAATGGGGGAGAGACCGAAAAATAGCCAAAATTAACAATTAACAGCGGGGGAGAGACCCAAAATAGCCAAAATTAACAATGGGGGAGAGACCTAAAAATAGCCAAAATTAATAATGGGGGAGAGACCCAAAAATCCTGGGAAAAGGGGACATGGGGGTGGCCCCAAAATTGGGAATGGGATTCCCACCCCCCCAATCCTCCTCATTGGGGCCACCCCTGTCCCTGTCCCCACCCCGTGTCACCCCTGTCCCCACTGTCCCCAATACCCCAGTGTCCCCAATGTCCCCAGTGTCCCAATGTCCCCAGTGTCCCCAATGTCCCCAATGTCCCCAATCCCCTCAATGTCCCCAATGTCCCCAGTGTCCCCAATGTCCCCCCTGTCCCCCTGTCCCCTGTCACTCACCGGTTCTGCTGCTCTTTGTCCCCACTGTCCCCAATGTCCCCAAAGTGTCCCCAATGTCCTCAATGTCCCCACTGTCCCCAAACTGTCCCCAGTGTCCCCAATGTCCCCAGTGTCCCCAGTCCATCCCCAATGTCCCCAAAGTGTCCCCAATGTCCCCAATGTCCCCAGTGTCCCCAATATCCCCAGTGTCCCCAGTGTCCGCAGTGTCCCCAGTGTCCCCAATGTCCCCAGTGTCCCCCGAGTGTGTCCCCTCAATGTCCCCAATGTCCCCACTGTCCCCAGTGTCCCCCTGTCCCCGGTCCCCTGTCCCTCACCGGTTCTGCTGCTCTTTGTCCCTCTCTCTGTCCCGCAGCCGCTGCAGCCACTCGGGGGGACACGAGAACCCGGGCAGGGCTCGGGCCAGGGCCAGCAGGAAGGAGGCAGGGTCACCTGGGGACACAAAGTGTCACTGGGGACACAAAGTGTCACCTGGGGACACAGAGTGTCACCTGGGAAACCCCAAAGTGTCACCTGGGGACACAAAGTGTCACCAGAGAGACCCACAGGGTCACCTGGGGACACAGAGTGTCACTGGGGGGACCCCAAAGTGTCACCTGGGGACACAAAATGTCACCTGGGGACACAGAGTGTCACTGGGGGGACCCCAAAGTGTCACCAGAGAGACCCACAGGGTCACCTGGGGACACAAAATGTCACCTGGGGACACAAAGTGTCACCTGGGAAACCCCAAAATGTCACCTGGGGACACAAAGTGCCACTGGGGACACAGAATGTCACCTGGGAAACCCCAAAATGTCACCTGGGGACACAAAGTGTCACCTGGGGACACAGAGTGTCACTGGGGGGGACCCCAAAGTGTCACCTGGGAAACCCCAAAATGTCACCTGGGGACACAGAGTGTCACTGGGGGGACCCCAAAGTGTCACCAGAGAGACCCACAGAGTCACCTGGGGACACAAAATGTCACCAGAGAAACCCCAAAATGTCACCAAGGGGACCCCAAAGTGTCACCAGGTCGCAGTTTGACCCAAAATTGCCTCGTTTATACCCCAAATTTTCACATTTTGACCCCAAAATCGCAATTTGTGACCCCAGTATCCCAATTTCTGTCCCCAAAATCTCAACTCCTGTTCCCATTGCCCCAACACAGCTGCGGTTTCCAAAATTCCACAGCAGCTGCCCCTGGCTGTGGTTTGACCTAAAATTGTCACATTTTGACCCAAATTTCCACATTTTCACCCCAAATTTCCTCATTTTCACCCCAAATTTTCACATTTTCACCCCCAAATCCCAGTTTTCCCCCCTCACCCTGCACGGCCAGCCGGGGTCTCCAGAAGACTTTGACGTTGCCCCGGTCGCGGTTTGACCCAAAATTGTCTCATTTTGACCCAAAACTTTCACATTTTCACCCCAAATCTCCCAATTTTGACCCCAAAATCCCCATTTCTGACTCCAAATCCCAGTTTTCCCCCCTCACCCTGCACGGCCAGCCGGGGTTTCCAGAACACGTCCGCGTTCCTCAGCAGCCGCCCCCGGTCGCGGTTTGACCCAAATTTCCTCATTTTCACCCCAAATTTCCCGATTTTGACCCCAAATTTCCCAATTTTCACCCCAAATTTCCCCATTTTCCCCCCAAATCCCAGATGTCCCCCCTCACCCTGCACGGCCAGCCGGGGTTTCCAGAACACGTCCGCGTTCCGCAGCAGCTGCCCCCGGTCGCGGTTCACGGCCACCACAGCGGCGCCGCGGCCGAAGAGGCGCCCGTAGGACAGACGGAAATCACAGACCATGCCTGGGGACATTTGGGGACATTTCAGGACATTTGGGGACATTCAGGGGGTGGCACCAAAGTGTCGCCAAAAGTGGCTCAGTGCCGGTCCCCTAAGTGGGTCAAGCAGCGCAACAAAGTGGCGAATTGTGGGGACACTCTGGGGACACTTGGGGACACTCTGGGCACTGTCCCCTCCCCTTGGGGACACTCTGGGGACACTTGGGGACACTTTGGGCACTGTCCCCTCCCCTTGGGGACACTTTGGGGACACTCCAGGGACACTTTGTGCACTTCCACCCCCTTGGGGACACTTCGGGGGCACTTTGGGGACACTCTGGGCACTTCCACCCCCTTGGGGACACTTCGAGGGCACTTTGGGGACACTTTAGGGACACTCTGGGCACTGCCACTCCCTTGGGGACACTTTGGGGACGTTATGGGGACATTTTGGGGATATTTTGGGGACACTTTGAGAACATTTTGGAGACATTTTACCCCTCCCACCCCCCTTGGGACACTTTGGGGATGTTTTGGGGACACTTTGGGGATGTTTTGGGGACACTTTGGGGACACCTTGGGGACCTTTTGGGGACACTCTGGACACTGCCACTCCCTTGGGGACACTCTGGGGACACTGGGGATATTTTGGGGACACTTTGGGAACACTCTGGGGATATTTTGGGGACATTTTGGGGATATTTTGGGGACACTTTGGGGATATTTTGGGCGAATTTTGGGGACATTTTGGGGACACTTTGGAGATATTTTAGGGACACTTTGGGGACACTTTGGGGATATTTTGGGACACTCTGGGGATATTTTGGGGACACCCTGGGGATATTTTGGGGACACTTTGGGGATATTTTGGGGACACCCTGGGGACACTCTGGGGACACTCTGGGGATATTCTGGGGACACTTTGGGGATATTTTGGGGACATTTTGGGGACACTTTAGAGATACTTTGGGGACACTTTGGGGACATTTTGGGGACACTTTGGGGATATCTTTGGGGACACCCTGGGGACACCCTGGGGACACTTGGGGACAGCTGTGGTACCTGCCAGCAGCACCAGGTCGGCCTCCTGCAGCGCCTGGCGCCGGTTCTGCCGCAGCCCCAGGGGACACTCGGGGGGCAGCAGCCCCCGCGCCGCCCCCCCCAGGAAACAGGGGACACCCAGAGCCTGCAGGGCCGAGCTGGGACAGGGACAGGGACAGGGACACAGGGACACAGGGACAGGGACACAGGGACACAGGGACACAGGGACACAGGGACAGGGACACAGGGACAGGGACAGGGACAGGGACAGGGACAGGGACACAGGGACAGGGACACAGGGACAGGGACAGGGACAGGGACAGGGACAGGGACAGGGACAGGGACACAGGGACAGGGACAGGGACAGGGACAGGGACAGGGACAGGGACACAGGGACAGGGACAGGGACAGGGACACAGGGACAGAGACACAGGGACAGGGACACAGGGACAGGGACAGGGACAGGGACAGGGACAGGGACAGGGACACAGGGACACAGGGACAGGGACACAGGGACAGGGACACAGGGACACAGGGACAGGGACAGGGACACAGGGACACAGGGACAGGGACACAGGGACAGGGACAGGGACAGGGACACAGGAGGGACAACGTCACAAACGGGATCCGTGCAGACCCAAAACCAGCTCAATCCAGATCCCAAAAATGGCTCCATCTGGACCCAAAAATTGCTGATTTGGGACCCCAGATCCCCCCAGATCCCCCCAGTCCCTCCCAGTCCCTCCCAGTCCCCCCCAGTCCCTCCCAGTCCCTCCCAGTCCCCCCCAGTCCCTCCCAGTCGCTCCCACCTCAGCTCCTCAGCGGGGGTTGGGGGCAGCAGGGCCTGGCTCCCCACGAGCAGCAGCGGCCGCTGGGCCCGGCTCAGCAGCTCTGAGCAGAGCTGGACCTGGATTAAACCCGGGATTAACCACAAACACTGGGATTAAACCCGGGATTAGCCACAAAAACTGGGATTAAACCCGGGATTAACCACAAAGAGCCAGGATTAACCACAAACACTGGGATTAAACCCGGGATTAGCCACAAAAACTGGGATTAAACCCGGGATTAACCACAAAGAGCCAGGATTAACCACAAACACTGGGATTAAACCCAGGATTAACCACAAAAAAAAAAAAAAAACAGGATTAACCCCAAAAAAGTCAGAATTAACCCAAAAAGAGCTGGGATTATCCCCAAAAGGCTCTAACCCCCAAAAAAACCCAAATCCCATCCCAAAAACCCCAACCAAAATCCCACAGAAACCCCTGAAAAAACAAAAAAACACCAAAAATTCCACAAAAAAACCCCAAAAATCCCCTTTAAAAACCTAGAAAAACCCCCAAAAAATCCCCAAAAAATCCCCTAAACCCCCTGGATCCCCAGTTTGGGGTATTTGGGGTTTTTGGGGTTTTTGGGGTCTCACCTGCTCGGGCCTGGCCGTGGGGATGTGCAGGGGCAGCGGGGTCAGGTCCCAAACCCACCCAAAAACCTCACAAAAAAACCCCCCAAAAAAACCCCCAAACCCCCATAAAAACCCCTCAATCCACCCCAAAAACCTGATCCCAAACCCCAAAAAACCCCAAAACCCCAAAAACCCCAAAAAAAACCGTCTCAAACCCCACAAAATCCCCTAAAAAACCCAAAAACCAACCCAAAAAATCCCCTAAAAAAACCGAGAAAAACCTCAAAAAATCCCCAAAAAATTAAAAAAAAATCCTCAAAAAATCCCAAAAAATCCCCAAAAAATCCCCTAAACCCCCTGGATCCCCAATTTGGGGTTTTTGGGGTTTTTGGGGTCTCACCTGCTCGGGCCTGGCCGTGGGGATGTGCAGGGGCAGCGGGGTCAGGTCCCGCGGCTCCCAGGCGCCCGCGAACAGATCCCGCAGGTAATTGTCCAGGTACCTGCAGGGTTTGGGGTTTTGGGGCTTTTTTGGGGCTTTTTTGGGGCTTTTTTGGGGTTTTTGGGGTTTTTTGGGGTTTTAGAGTTTTGTGGGGTTTGGGATTGGGGTTTTTTGGGGGGTTTTATGGGGTCTTTTGTGGGTTTTAAATTTTTTTTTAAATTTTTTTTCAGGGTTTTAGTTGGGGTTTTTATGGGTTTTTTTGGGGATGGTTTGAGGTTTTTTGGGGTTTTTTTTTTTGGGGATGGTTTGGGGGTGTTTTTAGGGTATTTTTTGCGGTGTTTTTGGGATGTTTTTGGGGTATTTTTGGGGTTTTAGGGTATTTTTGAGATTTTTTAGGGTATTTCTGGGGTGTTTTTAGGGTATTTTTGGGGTGTTTCTGGAGATGTTTTTAGAGTATTTTTCTGGATATTTTTAGGGTATTTCTTGAGATATTTTTAGTGTATTTTTTGAAATGTTTTTAGGGTAGTTTTGAGGGCATTTTTAGGGTTTTCTTTGGGGTGATTTTAGGGTATTTTTGGGATGTTTTTGAGATATTTTTAGGGTATTTTTTGAGATATTTTTAGTGTATTTTTGAGATGTTTTCAGGGTATTTTTGGGGTGTTTTTAGGGTATTTCTGGGGTGGTTTTAGGGTAGTTTTCGGGGCGTTTTTGGGGATGTTTTTGGGATATTTTTAGGGTATTTTTGGGGATGTTTCTGGGGTGGTTTGAGGTTATTTTTGAGATGTTTTTGGGGTATTTTTGGGGTGGTTTTAGGGTATTTTTTGAGATGTTTTCAGGGTAGTTTTTAGAATATTTTTGGGGTGTTTTTAGCGTATTTTTAGGGTGTTTTTAGGGTATTTTTGGGGTGTTTTTAGAGTATTTTTGAGATGTTTTTGGGGTATTTTTGGGGATGGTTCTAGGTTATTTTTGGGGTGTTTTTAGGTTATTTTGGGGGTGTTTTCAGGGTATTCTTCGGGTGGTTTTAGGGGTCATTTTGGGACATTTTTGGGATGTTTTTGGGGTGGTTTTGGGGTGTTCTCTCACCACTGGACGAGCTTCCCCCGCAGCCCCCGGGGGGTTTTGGAGCCCCCGAGCTCCTTCTGCACCACGTGGAAGGGGTAGAGCACATCGATGGGCAGCTCCACGAACACGGGGCCTGGGGGCACCCCAAAAACCCCAAAACCCGCGGGGGTCACCCCAAAATCCCAACGAGGGGATGGAGACCCCAAATCCCACAGCAGGACCCCAAAATCCCCCCCAAAAAAATCCCCAAAAACCCCAAAACCCGCGGGGGTCACCCCAAAATCCCAACGAGGGGATGGAGACCCCAAATCCCACAGCAGGACCCCAAAACCCCCCCCAAAAAAAACCCCAAACCCGCGGGGGTCACCCCAAAATCCCAATGAGGGGTTTGAGATCCAAAATCCCACAGCAAGACCCCCAAAAACCCCCAAAAGCAGCCCCAAAATTGTCCCCAAAACCCTCCTGAGCTCACCCAAACCTTGATCCCCAAACACCCCCAAAATCCCAAGTGATCCCAAAATTCCAGCCCCAGACACCCCAAAAAACCCCAAACCCACGGGGGTCACCCCAAAATCCCAACGAGGGGATGGGGACCCCAAATCCCACAGCAGGACCCGAAACCCCCCCAAAAAAAACCCAAACCCGCGGGGGTCACCCCAAAATCCCAATGAGGGGTTTGAGATCCAAAATCCCACAGCAAGACCCCCAAAAACCAGCCCCAAAATTGTCCCCAAAACCCTCCTGAGCTCACCCAAACCTTGATCCCCAAACACCACAAGAAATCCCAAGTGATCCCAAAATTCCAGCCCCAGACACCCCAAAAAACCCCAAACCCACGGGGGTCACCCCAAAACCCCAGCAAGGGGATGGAGACCCCAAATCCCACAGCAGGACTCCCAAAAACCCACAGGGAAAAATCCCAAATTTTAGGAATCCATCCCAAATTTTCCATCCCTGGGGCTGATTTTTGGGATCCCAACCCCAGGGAAATTTTGGGATTGCAGGGCTGATTTTGGGATTCCGGGGAAGATTTTGGGGTTCCCAATCCCATGGAAATTTCGGGATCTGGGGCTGATTTGGGGTTCCCACCCCCAGGTAACTTTGGGATCCCGGGGCTGATTTCGGGATTCTGGGGTCGATTTTGGGATTCCAGGGCTGTTTTTGGGATTCCGGTACTGATTTGTGGATCCCACTCCCAGGTGAATTTTGGGATTCTGGGGCTGATTTTGGGATCCCGGTGCTGATTCCTGGATCCCACCCCCAGGTAATTTTGGGATCCCGGGGTTGATTTTGGATCCCACCCCCAGGTATTTTTGGGATGTCGGTGCTGATTTGGGGTTCCCACCCCCAGGTGAATTTTGGGATCCCGAGGCTGATTCCTGGATCCCACCCCCAATGAATTTTGGGATCTCGGTGCTGATTTTGGGATCCCGGGGTTGATTTTGGATCCCACCCCCAGGGAAATTTCGGGATTCTGGGGTTGATTTAGGGATTCCGGGGCTGATTTTGGGATCCCGGGGCTGATTCCTGGATCCCACCCCCAGGTAGATTTTGGGATCCTGGTGCTGATTCCTGGATCCCACCCCCAGTGAATTTTGGGATCCCGGGGCTGATTCCTGGATCCCACCCCCAGGTGGATTTTGGGATCCCAGTGCTGATTCCTGGATCCCACCCCCAGGTGGATTTTGGGATCCCGGGGCTGATTCCTGGATCCCACCCCCAGTGGATTTTGGGGCGCCCCCCACCCGGGGTGCCCTCGCAGGCGGTGGCGATGGCGCGGCGCAGCGTGGGGACGATGTCGCGCACGGCGCGCACGGACAGCGCGGATTTGCAGAGCGTGCGGAACAGCGGCAGCTGCGGGATGTCCTGGAGAGCGCCCCGGCCCTGGGAGGGGAAAAACAATTAAATTAACCAGGAATTAACGGGGAATTAACGGGAAATTAATGGGGAATTAATCAGGAATGGGCACGGGGAATGTGGGAACAGCGGCAGCTGCGGGATGTCCTGGAGAGCGCCGCGGCCCTGGGAGGGGAAAACAGTTAATTAACGGGGAATTAACGGGGAATTAATCGGGGAATTAACGGGGAATTAATGGGGAATTAACGGGGAATTAACGGGGAATTAATGGGGAATTAACCGGGGAATGTGGGAACAGCGGCAGCTGCGGGATGTCCTGGAGGGCGCCCCGGCCCTGGGAATTAACGGGGAATTAATCGGGGAATTAACGGGGAATTAATGGGGAATTAACGGGGAATTAATGGGGAATTAATGGGGAATTAATGGGAATTAACGGGAATTAACTGGGAATTAATGGGCAATTAACGGGAAATTAACGGGAATTAACAGGGAATTAACGGGGAATTAATGGGGAATTAATGGGGAATTAACGGGGAATTAACGGGGAATTAATGGGGAATTAATCAGGAATGGGCTCGGGGAATGTGGGAACAGCGGCAGCTGCGGGATGTCCTGGAGAGCGCCCCGACCCTGGGGTGGGAATTCAAATTAAGTTAACGGGAAATTAACGGGAATTTGACGGGGAATTAACATGAAATTAATGGGAAATTAACGGGGAATTAATGGAAAATTAAGGGGAAATTAACGGGGAATTAACGGGAAATTAACAGGAACTTAACGGGAAATTAACAGGAAATTAATGAGGAATTATCGGGAAATTAACGGGGAATTAACGGGAAATTAATGGGGAATTAACGGATTGCAAATCAGGAGTTTGGGAATGGCATCAGTAATTGGCATCTGGAATTTGGGCCTGGCATCAGGAATGGGCATTGGGAACTTGGGAATGGCACAAGGAATTCGGGAATGGGCACCGGGATTTCAGGAATGGGCACTAGATATTCGGGAATGCAATCAGGAATTCGGGAATGGGCACTGGGAATGGGCACCAGGAATTTGGGAATGGCATCAGGAATGGCATCAGGAATTTGGGAATGGGCATTGGGAATCTGGAAATCGGCATTGGGAATTTGGGAATGGGCATCAGGAATTTGGGAATGGCATCAGGAATTTGGGAATGGCCATAGGGAATTGGGGAATGGCCATAGGGAATTGGGGAATGGCCATAGGGAATTGGGGAATGGCATCAGGAATTTGGGAATGGCCATTGGGAATTGGGGAATGGCATCGGGAATCAGGAAATAACATCGAGACTTTGGGGTTGGGCACTGGGAATTTGGGAATGGATTGGTAATTCGGGAATGGCATCAGGAATTCGGGAATGGCCATTGGGAATTCGGGAACAGATTGGGAATTTGGGAATGGCATCAGGAATTTAGGAATGGCCATTGGGAATTGGGGAATGGCAGCAGAAATTTGGGAATGGCATCAGGAATTTGGGAATGGCCATTGGGAATTTGGGAGTGGGCATCAGGAATTTGGGAATGGGCATCGGGAACTGGGGAATGGCATCGGGAATCAGGAAATAACATCGAGACTTTGGGGTTGGGCATTGGGAATTTGGGAATGGATTGGGAATTTCGGAATGGCATCAGGAATTTGGGAATGGCATCAGGAATTTGGGAATGGCCATTGGGAATTCGGGAACAGATTGGGAATTTGGGAATGGCCATTGGGAATTCGGGAACAGATTGGGAATTTGGAATGGGCATTGGGAATTTGGGAATGGCCATTGGGAATTGGGGAGTGGACTGGGAATTTGGGAATGTCCATCAGAAATTTGGGAATGGCATCAGGAATTCGGGAATGGCCACTGGGAATTTGGGAGTGGGCTTGGGAGGGCGCGGGGAATTTGGGGGATCCCGAATTTTTGGGCGGCCGCACCTTCTGCAGGGAGGCGGCGGCGCCGGCCAGCAGCAGCAGCGGCGACTCGGCCATCTGCGCGTTCTTGACGGCCGTCACCGCGTTGGTGACACCGGGGCCCGCCGTGACAGCGGCCACGCCGATGCAGCCTGGGGACAGCGGGGACACCGTGGGGCGGGGCGGCGCGGTGGCACCAGGGCGGCACCAAAATGGCGCCAAGGTGGCTCCAAAGTGGCGCCAAGGTGACGCCAAAATGGCACCAAGATGGCGCCAAGGTGGCGCCAAGGTGGCACCAAGATAGCACCAGGGTGGCTCCAAAGTGGCACCAAGGTGACGCCAAAATGGCACCAAGATGGCGCCAAGGTGGCGCCAAGGTGGCGCCAAGGTGGCACCAAGGTGGCACCAGGGTGGCTACAAAGTGGCACCAAGGTGGCGCCAAGGTGGCACAAAGGTGGCACCAAGGTGGGTCCAAAATGGCACCAAGATGGCACCAAGGTGACACCAAAATGGCATCAAGGTGGCACCAATAATGTCACCAAGGTGGGTCCAAAATGGCATCAAGGTGGCACCAAGGTGGCACCAAGGTGACGCCAAAATGGCATCAAGGTGGCACCAAGGTGGCTCCAATGTGGCATCAAGGTGGCACCAAGATGGCACCAAGATGGCACGATGATGACATCAAGGTGGCACCAATAATGTCACCAAGGTGGCTCCAAAGTGGCACCAAGGTGACGCCAAAATGGCACCAAGATGGCGCCAAGGTGGCACCAAGGTGGCACCAAGATGGCACCAGGGTGGCTCCAAGGTGGCGCCAAGGTGGCACCAAAATGGCTCCAAGGTGGCACCAAGGTGACACCAAAATGGCATCAAGGTGACACCAGGGTGGGTCCAAAATGGCACCAAGATGGCACCAAGGTGACACCAAATGGCACCAAGGTGGCACCAGGGTGGCTCCAAAGTGGCGCCAAGGTGGCACCAAGATGGCACAATGATGACATCAAGGTGGCACCAATAATGTCACCAAGGTGGGTCCAAAATGGCTCCAAGTTGGCACCAAAATGACATCAAGATGACACCAAGGTGGCACCAAGGTGGCACCAAAATGGCTCCAAGGTGGCTCCACAGTGGCACCAAGGTGACACCAAGGTGACACCAATATTGGCACCAGAATGGCGCCAAAGTGACCAAGGATGAATTTGATCCAGGAGGTGACAAATGAGGGAAAATGGGGACAAATGGGGAGAAATGGGGACAGACAAGGACAAACGGTGACAAATGATGAAAAATTATGAGAAAAGGGTGACAAAAGGTGACAAACAAGGACAAATAGGTGAGAAAGGGTGACAAAGGGTGCCACACAAGGACAAAAGGGTGACAAACAATGACAAATGGGTGACAAAAGGTGACAAACAAGGACAAATTATGACAAACAATGGCAAAGGGTGACAAATGATGACAAAAGGTGACAAATGGTGACACACAAGGACAAATGGGTGACAAACAATGACAAAAGGTGACAAAGGGTGACAAAGGCTGGCACACAACAACAAACGGTGACAAACAATGACAAAGGGTGACAAAGGGTGGCACACAAGGACAAATGGGTGACAAACAATGACAAAAGGTGACAAAGGGTGACAAAGGCTGGCACACAAGGACAAAGGCTGGCACACAAGGACAAATGGGTGACAAAGGCTGGCACACAAGGACAAATGGTGACAAACAACGACAAAGGGCAACAAAGGGTGACAAAGGCTGGCACACAAGGCCAAGAGGTGACAAACAAAGACAAATGGGTGACAAACAATGATAAAGGGTGACAAAGGCTGGCACACAACAACAAACGGTGACAAACAATGACAAAGGGTGAAAAAGGGTGACAAAGGCTGGCACACAAGGACAAATGGGTGACAAAGGGTGACACACAATGACAAATGGGTGACAAAGGCTGGCACACAAGGACAAATGGTGACAAAGAATGACAAAGGGTGACAAAGGCTGGCACACAAGGACAAATGGTGACAAACAACAACAAAGGGCGACAAAGGGTGACAAAGGGTGGCACACAAGGCCAAGAGGTGACAAACAAAGACAAATGGGTGACAAACAATGATAAAGGGTGACAAAGGCTGGCACACAACAACAAACGGTGACAAACAATGACAAAGGGTGAAAAAGGGTGACAAAGGCTGGCACACAAGGACAAATGGGTGACAAAGGGTGACACACAATGACAAATGGGTGACAAAGGCTGGCACACAAGGACAAATGGTGACAAAGAATGACAAAGGGTGACAAAGGCTGGCACACAAGGACAAATGGTGACAAACAACAACAAAGGGCGACAAAGGGTGACAAAGGGTGGCACACAAGGCCAAGAGGTGACAAACAATGACAAATGGGTGACAAACAATGATAAAGGGTGACAAAGGGTGACAAAGGGTGGCACACAACAACAAACGGTGACAAACAACGACAAAGGGTGACAAAGGCTGGCACACAAGGACAAAGGCTGGCACACAAGGACAAATGGGTGACAAAGGGTGACACACAAGGACAAACGGTGACAAACAGTGACAAAGGGTGACAAAGGCTGGCACACAAGGACAAACGGTGACAAACAATGACAAAGGGTGACAAAGGCTGGCACACAAGGACAAATGGGTGACAAACAATGACAAAGGGTGACAAAGGGTGACAAAGGGTGACAAAGGGTGGCACACAAGGACAAACGGTGACAAACAATGACAAAAGGTGACAAAGGGTGACAAAGGCTGGCATACAAGGACAAATGGTGACAAACAACGACAAAGGGCGACAAAGGGTGACAAAGGCTGGCACACAAAGCCAAGAGGTGACAAACAATGACAAAGGGTGACAAAGGGTGGCACACAAGGCCAAGAGGTGACAAACAATGACAAAGGGTGACAAAGGGTGGCACACAAGGCCAAGAGGTGACAAACAAGGACAAATGGGTGACAAACTATGACACAGGGCGACAAAGGGTGACAAAGGCTGGCACACAAGGACAAATGGGTGACAAACAATGACAAAGGGTGACAAAGGCTGGCACACAAGGACAAAGGCTGGCACACAAGGACAAATGGGTGACAAAGGCTGGCACACAAGGCCAAGAGGTGACAAACAATGACGAAGGATGACAAAGGCTGACCCGAGAGCCGCGACACGGCGTCGGCGGCGAAGACGGCGCTGGCCTCGTGGCGCGTGTCCAGCACGCGGATGCCGAGCTTCTCGCAGGCCACCAGCACGGGCGAGATGTGCCCGCCGGGCAGCGTGAACAGGAACCGCACCCCGTGCGCCCGCAGCACCGCCGCCACCAGCTCGCCACCGTGCCGCGGGCTGGCCGCGTCCACCTGCGCCGGGCACGGGGACACGGGCATGGGGGGACACGGGGACAGCGGGGACACGGGCATGGGGGGACAGCGGGGACAGCGGGGACAGCGGGGATGGGGGGACAGCGGGGACACGGGGACAGCGGGTATATTGGGATAATGGGACATGGGGACACGGGGATATTGGGGACAGTGGGGACAGCGGGGACACGGGGACAGCGGGTATATTGGGATATGGGGACACGGGGACACGGGGATGGGGGGACAGTGGGGACAGTGGGGACATTGGGGACATGGGGATATGGGGATATGGGGACAGTGGGGACAGAGGGGACATTGGGATATGGGGACACGGGGACACGGGGATATTGGGGACAGGGGGACAGAGGGGATATTGGGGACATTGGGGACAGCAGGGACACAAGGACACGGGGATATTGGGGACAGCGGGGACATTGGGGACATGGGGACACAGGGATATTGGGGACAGTGGGGACAGCGGGGATATTGGGGAAATTGGGGACAGCAGGGACAGCGGGGACATTGGGGACAGCAGGGACATTGGGGACATTGGGGACAGCAGGGACATCGGGGACATTGGGGACAGCAGGGACATGGGGACAGTAGGGACATGGGGACGTGGGGACAGTGGGGACATTGGGGTAAGCAGGGACATTGGGGTGAGCAGGGACATTGGGGACAGTGGGGACATTGGGGATATCAGGGACAGTGGGGACATGGGGACAGTGGGGACAGTGGGGACAGCGGGACAGCAGGGACATCTGCGCTCAGTGTCCTCCATCCCACCTGTGCCACCCACTGTCCCCTTTGTCCCACCCATCCCACCTGTGGTCACCACGGGGTCAGTGGTGACATCGGTGACATCTGTCCTCAGTGTCCTCCATCCCACCTGTCCCCAATGTCCCCAATGTCCTCCCAGTCCCCAATGCTTCCAATGTCCCACAATGTCCCCTCACCCCAATATCACGCCACTCTCCCCAATGTCCCCAAATGTCCCCAATGTCCCTCAATTCCCAATATCCCCAATGTCCCCAAAGTCCCCAATGTCTCCAGTGTCCCCCAATCCCCCCAATATCCCCAACACCTCCAATGTCCCCCAGTCCCCCCAATGCCCCAATTCCCCCAATGTCCCCAATGTCCCCAACATCCCCAGTGTCCCCCCAGCCCCGCTGTCCCCACGTCCCCTCTGTCCCTCTGTCCCCCAGCCCCCCTGTCCCCTGTCTCCATGTCCCTGCTGTCCCCTATGTCCCCCTGTCCCCTCTGTCCCCTCTGTCCCCCCTGTCCCCTGTCCCCATGTCCCCTCTGTCCCCTGTCCCCATGTACCCGCTGTCCCCTCTTTCCCCCTGTCCCATGTCCCCTCTGTCCCCCCTGTCCCCTCTGTCCCCATGTCCCCCTGTCCCCATGTCCCCCTGTCCCCCTGTCCCCCCGTCCCCCTGTCCCCCTGTCCCCCTGTCCCCATGTCCCCCTGTCCCCTGTCCCCATGTCCCCATGTCCCCCCCTGTCCCGCTGTCCCCTGTCCCCATGTCCCTGATATCCCCCGTCCCCCCCGTCCCCACTGTCCCCATGTCCCCCTGTCCCCTGTCCCCATGTCCACCCCTGTCCCTGATATCCCCAATGTCCCCCTGTCCCCATGTCCCCCTGTCCCTGTCCCATGTCCCCATTCTGTCCCCTGTCCCCATGTCCCCCTGTCCCCATGTCCCCCTGTCCCCCCCGATGTCCCCACTGTCCCCATGTCCCTGTCCCCCTGTCCCCAACTTTGTCCCCACGTTTGTCCCCTGTCCCCATGTCCCCATTTTCTCCCCCCGTCCCCCTGTCCCCATGTCCCCCCCTGTCCCGCTGTCCCCCTGTCCCCCTGTCCCCATGTCCCCTCTGTCCCCTGTCCCCATGTCCCAGACCTTGTGCAGCAGCCGGTAGAGCAGCCCGAGGCGCTGGGCCACCAGCAGCAGGGCCAGGGCCACCAGCCCGGCACAGGCACAGCCCAGCGCGGCCACCAGAGCCATGGGGGGCTGCAAGGAAAGGGGGCCACCGTGGGAACCGGCAGTGCCACCGTGGGAACCAGCAGGGCCACCGTGGGAACCCGGCAGTGCCACCGTGGGAACCGGCAGGGCCACCGTGGGAACCAGCAGGGCCACCGTGGGAACCAACAGTGCCACCGTGGGAACCCCTGGGGACACCAGGAACCCTTGGGGACATCAGGAACTCACTGGGGACACTGGGAATGGCTTGGGGACATCGTGGGAGCCCTTGGGGACACCAGGAGTGGCAGTGAATGACATGGCCATTGGGGACATTGGGGATATTTGGGGACATTGGGAACATTGGGGGCATTTGGGGGCATTGGGGGCATTGGGGGCATTGGGGGCATTGGGAGCATTGGGAGCATTGGGGACATTGGGGACATTGGGGACATTGGGGACATTGGGGACACTGGGGACATTGGGGGCATTGGGGACATTGGGGACACTGGGGACATTGGGGACATTGGGGACATTGGGGACATTGGGGATATTGGGGACATTGGGGACATTGGGGACACTGGGGACATTGGGGACATTTGGGACATTTGGGGGCATTGGGGACATTGGGGACATTGGGGACATTGGGGACATTGGGGGCATTGGGGACATTTGGGGACATTGGGGACATTGGGGGCATTTGGGACATTTGGGGGACATTGGGCAATATTAGGGACAACGGGGGCAGTAATTAAACACAAATTAATTAAACCCCAATTAATTGAGCTGGGATTGACTACCAGAGCGGATTGTACCCAGATTAAATCCAGATTAATTAAACCCCAATTAATTAAACCAAATTAACTGAACCCAAATTAAACTGAATCTGGATCAATTGAACCAGGATTAATTAGACCCAAATTAAGAAACCCCAATTAATTAAACCCCAATTAACTGAGCTGGGATTGGCTGAACCCAAATTAACAGAGCGGATTCCACCCAGATTAAATTCAGATTAATTAAACCCCAATTAATTGAACTGGGATTAATAAAACTGAGTGAGCTGAACCCAGTTTAATTAATTAGACTGGATTAATTAAACCCTGGATTAACTGAACCCAGTTTAACCAGTCCCAGTTAAACCAGTCCCAGTTTATTCAGGTTCCCAAGCCCTGCTTGTCTCATTTGCATAATCGGAGCTCATTTGCATAATTAGCGCTCATTTGCATAATTCCGCAAATTCCTGTGCCTAATTACCCCTAACGAAGTTTCGCCCCTCCCCCAAACATTCCTGGAATTCCTGAGCCCAAATTTCCCAATTTTACCCCAAAATCCAGCAGGAAAAATGAGCCCAAAAGGGCCCAAATTTGGGTCAAAATTTCCATTTTTGGCGCAAAAAATTTCCCAATTTTTGGGGGGGGCAAAAAAAATTTAGGGGCAAAAATGTCCCAATTTGGGGGCAAAAATTCTCAATTTTGGGGCAAAAAATTCCCAGTTTTGGTGCAAAAAATCCACATTTTTGGGCCAAAATTCCCATTTTGGAGCAGAAATCCCCAATTTTGGGGCAGAAACCCCAAATTTCCCAATTTGAAGGCAAAATTTCTCAATTTGAGGGCAAAATTTCTCAGTTTTGGGGGGCTAAGAATACCCAGTTTTGGGAGCAAAAATCCCCAATTTTGAGGCCAAAAACATCCGAATTTTGGGGCCAAAAAAATCCCAATTTTGGAGCCAAAATCTGCAATTTAGAGGCAAAAAAATCCCAAATTTTGGGGTGAAAAAAATCCCCAGTTTTGGGTCAAAATTTCCCAATTTGGGAGCAGAAATCCCCAATTGTTGGGGGCAAAAATTTCCAGTTTTGGGGTTAAAAAAATCTGCAATTTTGAGGCAAAAAAAATCCCCAGTTTTGGGGCAAAAAATCTCAAATTTTGGGGGGAAAATCCCCAATTTTGGGGCAGTACCTGTTGGTGACGGTGACAGCGAGGGGACAGCGAGGGGACAGCAGAGCCCTGGGACAATGGGGACAAACCAGCTCAGTCCTGGCCACTTTTGGGGTTTTTGTCACCTCTGTCCCCAACTGTCACCTTTGTCCCCAGTTGTCACCTTTGCCCCCATTTGTCACCTTTGTCCCCAAGGCCACCCAGCCCCACTGTCCCCTCCTGTGCCCCGTGTCCCTGTCCCTGTCCCCATGACCCCCAAATGCCCCGAACCCCCCCCAGGTGTCCCCAGGTGTCCCCTCCATGTCCCCAGGACCCCCCCAATGCCCTGTGACCCCCCCCGGGTGTCCCCAGGTGTCCCCTCCATGTCCCTGCCCCTGTCCCCACGACCCCCCAGTGCCCATGACCCCCCCAGGTGTCCCCTCGTGTCCCTGTCCCTGTCCCCATGACCCCCCCAGGTGTCCCCTCGTGCCCCCTCCATGTCCCCATGACCCCCCCAGGTGTCCCCTGGTGTCCCCCCCGTGTCCCCAGATGCCTCCCAAGACCCCCGGACCCTCCCTGGGTGTCCCCTCCTTGTCCCCTCCTTGTCCCCACGACCCCCCCAGTGCCCTGCGACCCCCCCAATGCCCAGAACCCCCTCCACGTGTCCCCTCGTGTCCCCCCGTGTCCCTCCCCCGCTCCACGACCCCCCGGCACCCCCCTGTCCCCCCTGTCCCCCCTGTCCCCTCTGTCCCCGCTGTCCCCGCTGTCCCCAGCCCCCCACAGCCCCCCCCCCGCCCCCCGTCCCCTCACCTGTCCGTTCCCGGAAGCGCCGCGCGCGCTCTGGCCACGCCCACACCTGGCGGCCACGCCCCCTCCGCGCGCCCCCAGAATCACGTGACGCCCCCTGATCTCCGCCTCGCCTCGCTTCCGGGTCGGCGCGATGACGTCATCGATGCGCGCACTCACTCGGAGCGCTGATTGGTGGATTGCGAGAGGCGGGGAAATGGGCGTGGCTATGGGTACGGGCGTGGGCGTGGCCCTGGGGGGTTCCCCAATTTATTTATTTTATTTTTTGTTTTGTTTTTTTAGGTTTTTTTGGGGTTTTTTTTTGTGTTTTTTTGTTTCTTTTTTGTTTTTTTGTTTGTGGGGAGGGGAATGAGGACGTCACGGTTGGAGGAGGGGCTTAAATCGGGGGGGGCATGGGGGGCAAACGGGGAATTTGGGGGGGGTTCGTATGGGGGCGGGCTCCAAATTTGGAGGCGGGGCTTCCCTGGGAGGGGTTATTCCATGGGGGTCGCTTTTTGGGGGGAGTTAAAATTTGGGGGTCTCCCATGGCGGGGGGGTCTCATTTGGGGGGAGGTCTCATTTTGGGGGCGTCTCGTGGGGTTCTCATTTTGGGTTCTCCCGTGGGGGGTCCCATTTTTGGGGAGCGCTCCCATTTTTGGGGGGGTTTGGGTGATTTTTTGGGGGTGTCACCCATGTAGGTCCCATTTTTGGGGGGGTTTCATTTCGGCGGGAATCTCCCTTTGAGGGGGGAGTCTCCTATTTTTTTTTCGGGGGGATCTTTGGGAGGGGATCTTTTGGGGGGGGTTGCTCCCATTTTGGGGGATTTTGGGTGGTTTTTGGAGGCTCCACCCATTTTTTGGGGGGGTCCCCCAATGCTGCCTGTCCCCATAAACCCTTCCTTGTCACAAAAATTCCGTCAGGAAACTCCGCAGGAAACTCCCGGTGAGGAGAGGTGTGGCACTTGGGGACACTTTGGGGACATTCGGGGACACTTCCCACCCGCCGTGACGTCACCGCCGGGGGGGTCCCCGAAACTCCAGTGTCCCCAGGGCTGCCCCCGCCCCCGGTGTCGCTCTGTCCCCTCCCGGTGTCTCTTTGTCCCCTCCCGGTGCCACCCCAGCGTCCGTTTGTCCCTCCCCGGTGTCGCCACGGTCCCCTCGGTGTCACCCGGCCCCCGTCCGGTCTCTCGTTGTCACCCCCAAGGTGTCCCCAAGCCCTTCCCGGTGTCCCCAAGCCCTTCCCGGTCCCTCCCCAGTGTCCCCGTCCCTTCCCCGATGTCCCCAGTCTCTTTCCCGGTGTCCCTTTCCCCGATGTCACCCTCCCCTCCCCGGTGTTCCAGTCCCCTCCCCGGTGTCACTGTCCCCTTCTCGGTGTCCCCTCCCCAGTGTTCCAGTCCCCTTTCCCTGATGTCACTGTCCCCTCCCCGCTGTCCCGTCCCCGATGTTCCAGTCCCATTCTTATTGTTCCTGTCCCCTCCCCGATGTCACTGTCCCCTCCCCAGTGTTCCAGTCCCCTTTCCCTGATGTCACCGTCTCCTCTCGCTGTCCCCTCCCCGCTGTCCCGTTCCCTTCCCCGATGTCGCCTCCCCTCCGCGATGTCCCCTCCCCGATGTTCCAGTCCCCTCCCCGATGTCACTGTCCCCTTCTCGGTGTCCCCGCTCCCTTCCCCGATTTCCCGATGTCCCCTCCCCGATGTCACTGTCCCCTCCCCAGTGTTCCAGTCCCCTTTCCCTGATGTCACCGTCCCCTCCCCAATGTCCCGTTCCCTTCCCCGATGTCGCCTCCCCTCTCCGCTGTCCCCTCCCTGATGTCACCGTCCCTGATGTCACCGTCCCCTCTCCGCTGTCCCGTCCCCGCTGTCCCCTCCCTGATGTCACTGTCCCCTCCCCGTGTCCCGTTAAAAGCGGCCCCGCTCCTCTCTGTCGCCGATGTCGCCGAGATGTCGCCGCTCGCCGACCCCGAGAATCCCGCGCTGCCTCCGGGCCCCTGCCGGTGCCTCTGCCCGGACCGGGACCGGGACCAGAACCGGGACCGGGATCGGGATCGGGACCGGGATCGGGATCAGCACCAGAACTGGGACCAGAACCGGGACCAGAACCGGGATCGGGACTGGGATCGGGATCAGCACCAGAACTGGGACCAGAACCGGGATCGGGATCGGGATCAGCACCAGAACTGGGACCAGAACCGGGACCAGAACCGGGATCGGGATCGGGACTGGGATCAGCACCAGAACTGGGACCAGAACCGGGACTGGGACCTGCATCACCATCAGAACCGGGACTGGGACCAGCATCAGCATCAGAACCGGGACTGGGACCAGAACCGGGACTGGGATCAGCACCAGCATCAAAACCGGGACCAAAGCCGGGACCTGCATCAGCACCAGAACCGAGACCTAAACAGGGACCAGAACCGGGACTGGAACCAGCATCAGCACCAGAACGGGACCAGAACCGGGACTGGGATCAACATCAGCATCAAAACCGGGACTGGGATCAACATCAGCACCAGAACCGGGACCAGCACCGGGACCAGCACTATCACCAGCACCAGAACCGGGACTGTGACCAGCATCAGCAGCAGAACCGGGACCAGCCCCGGAACTGGGACCAGAACCGGGGCTGCGATCGGAACTGGAGCCAGCACCAGCACCGGCACCGGGACCAGCACCGGCACCGGGACCAGCACCGGCACCGCGACCAGCACCGGGCCCGGTGCCGCCGCCTGGCGCTCGCCCTGGCCGCCCTGGCCGCCGCCGCCGCGCTCGGAGCCGCCGCCGCCGCCGCGCTGGTGACGCTGCGGGGCCGCGCCCCGGCCCAGGTGGGCGCGGGGGGTCTGTCCGTCCGTCCGTCCGTCCGTCCTGAGGGCTGGGGGCCGCTTGTCCCGGGGTCCCGAGGTCCAGGGGGCCGGGTGTCCAGATGTCCATTTGTCCTGGTGTCCGTTTGTCCTGGTGTCCATTTATCCAGTTGTCCTGGTGTCTGTCCAGGTGTCCGTTTGTCCATGTGTCCGTTTGTCCATGTGTCTGGTTGTCCTGATGTCCGTTTGTCCTGGTGTCGGATTATCCAGTTGTCTTGGTGTCCATTTATCCATTTGTCCAGGTGTCCAGTTGTCCAGGTGTCTGTCTGTCCTGGTGTTTGATTGTCCCGTTGTCTGCGTGTCTCTTTGTCCTGGTGTCCAGTTGTCCAGGTGTCAATACAGGTGTCCGTCTGTCCATTCACCCAGGTGTCCATCCGAGTGTCCAGTTATCGTCCTGATCTGTCCATCTGTCCATCTGTCCGTCCATCTGGGTGTGCCCAGGTGTCCATCCAGGTGTCCATCTGTCTGTCCAGGTGTCCATCCACGTGTCCTTGTGTCCATCCAGGTGTCCCTGTGTCCACTCGTGTGTCCATCCACGTGTCCATTTGTCCATTCCTGTGTCCATCCAGATGTCCATTTGTCCATCCCTCTGTCCGTATGTCCATCCATGTGTCCATCTGTCCACCCACGTGTCCATTTGTCCATCTGTGTGTCCATCCAGATGTCCATCTGTCCACCCATGTGTCCATCCACGTGCCCATTTGTCCATCCCTGTGTCCGTGTGTCCATCCCCGTGTCCCCTCCTGTCCCCAAATCCCCCATCCCCTCCCCCCCCTCCGTGCCTCAGTTTCCCCCATCCCCAAATCCCAATTTTTCCCCCCAAAATCCCGAAATTTCCACCCCAAAAAAAACTCCCCGGGGGGGCGGGGCCTGCGGGAATTCCCCAAATCCGCACTTCCGGGGGAGGGGCTTGGGGACACTTGGGACACCTTGGGGACACCTTGGGGACACTGGAGACATTTGGGACATTGGGTCATTGGTGACACTGGGGACACCTTGGGAACACTGGGGACACTTTGGGGACATTGGGGATTTTGGGGGACACCTTGGGGACACCTTGGGGACATCGGGGACCCTCCTGCTGACCTTGTCCCCTCCCCCCCCCAGGCTGCCACCGCCGCTCACATCCTGCTCAGTGCTGGTAAGTCCCGGATGTCCCCAATTGTCCCCTGATGTCCTCAATGTCCCCTGATGTCCCCAATGTCCCCTCCTGTCCCCCCCCCCAGTGTCACCTCCCCTCGCCCCCAGCCCCGAGTCATCTCTAAATTGTCACAGCGGAAGTGTCACCTCTCCCTGTCACCTCCCCCGCGACATCCGGGGGTGGCACAGGAAACGTCACGGAGTGTCCCCAGAGTGTCACGGAGTGTCCCCAAGTTGTCATTGTCCCCACAGTGTCACGGAGTGTCCCCGGAGTGTCATTGTCCCCGGAGTGTCATTGTCCCCAGGGTGTCACCCTCCCCGTGTCCCTTTGGGTCACCACGTGTCCCCTCTGTCCCTGCACTGACCGCTGTCCCTGTGGCCGCCAGTGTCCCCGTGTCCCAATGACCACTGTCCCCACTGTCCCCAACGCCCCCATTGTCCCCAATGTCCCCAGTGTCCCCCTGACCTGTCCCTGTCCCTGTCCCTGTCCCCTGTCCCCTGACCCGTCCCTTGTCCCCTGTCCCCAGGCTCGCTGTACCCAATGTCCCCTGACCCTGTCCCTGTCCCTGTCCCTGTCCCCAATGTCCCCTGACCTGTCCCTTGTCCCCTGTCCCTGTCCCCTGTCCCCTGACCCGTCCCTTGTCCCCTGTCCCCAGGCTCGCTGTCCCCAATGTCCCCTGACCCGTCCCTTGTCCCCAGTGTCCCCTGACCCGTCCCTGTCCCTGTCCCCAGGCTCGCTGTCCCAAATGTCCCCTGTCTCTGTCCCCAGGCTCGCTGTCCCCAATGTCCCCTGACCCGTCCCTTGTCCCCAGTGTCCCCTGCCCCTGTCCCTGTCCCCAATGTCCCCTGACCCGTCCCTTGTCCCCAGGCTCGCTGTCCCCAGTGTCCCCTGACCTGTCCCTTGTCCCTGTCCCTGTCCCCAGTGTCCCCTGACCTGTCCCCTGACCCGTCCCTGTCCCTGTCCCCAGGCTCGCTGTCCCCAATGTCCCCTATCCCTGTCCCTGTCCCCAGGCTCGCTGTCCCCAGTGTCCCCTGACCTGTCCCTTGTCCCCTGTCCCTGTCCCCAGTGTCCCCTGACCCTGTCCCTTGTCCCCAGTGTCCCCTGACCCGTCCCTTGTCCCCAGGCTCGCTGTCCCCAGTGTCCCCTGTCCCTGTCCCCAGGCTCGCTGTCCCCAATGTCCCCTGTCCCTGTCCCCAGGCTCGCTGTCCCCAGTGTCCCCTGACCCGTCCCTTGTCCCCAGTGTCCCCTGACCTGTCCCTTGTCCCCTGTCCCTGTCCCCAATGTCCCCTGACCCGTCCCTTGTCCCCAGGCTCGCTGTCCCCGTCCCCGCCCTGGCGCTACCGCCCCGGTGTCCGCGGCGTGTTCCTGAGCTCGGACCTGCGGCCGGACGCGGCGGGGACACTGCGGGTGGCGTCCGGCGGCCTCTACCTGCTCTACGGCCAGCTGGGGGTCACCTGCACGGCCACCAGCTGTCCCCAGGCCCGCGTCACCCTGCGGCTGCTCCGCGCCACCTCGGGCCGGTGGCGGCCGCTGCTGGCCGTGCCGCTGACCCTGCCGGCCGCGGCCGGGGGACAGAGCCGGCGGTCAGCGCTGGCCCAGGCCGTGGGTCAGCTGTGGCCGGGGGACGAGCTGCGGCTGGAGCTGGACACGGCAGGGGACACGGCAGGGGACACGGCAGGGGACACGGCAGGGGACACGGGCGGGTGGCAGCTGGAGCAGGAGGAGCGCGAGGGGAACTTCGTGGGGATGCTGCGGATCGCGGGGGGTGACAGCGGGTGACGATGGGGTGACAATGGGTGGCACCGGGTGGCATGCAGGTGACACTGAGTGGCCACCGGGGTGACAATGGGTGGCACCGGGTGGCATGCAGGTGACACTGTGTGGCACCGGGGTGACAATGGGTGGCACCGGGTGGCATGCAGGTGACACTGAGTGGCACCGGGGTGACAATGAGTGACAATGGGTGGCACCGGGTGGCATGCAGGTGACACTGAGTGGCCGCCGGGGTGACAATGAGTGACAATGGGTGGCACCGGGTGGCATGCAGGTGACACTGAGTGGCCACCGGGGTGACAATGAGTGACAATGGGTGGCACTGGGTGACACTGAGTGGCACTGTGTGGCACCGGGGTGACAATGGGTGGCACCGGAGTAACAATGGGTGGCACTGGGTGGCAATGGGTGACAGTGAGTGGCACCGAGGTGACAATGGGTGGCACTGGGTGGCAATGAGTCGCACTGGGTGACATGCAGGTGACACCGACTGGCACCAGGGTGACAATGAGTGACAATGGGTCGCACTGGGTGGCACCAGGTGACAGCGGGTGGCACGGAGGTGACACTGAGGGGCACCGGGGTGGTACCGGGTGACACCAGGGTGACACGGGGGTGGCACCAAGGTTACAAGGGGGTCACTGGCCTTGTGTCACCTCCTGGGGTGGGGGTTGGGATGTCCGGGAGTCCCGAGTGTGGAGGTTTGGGGACATCAAGGGACATCGGTGACCTCCAAACCCCAAAAATTTGGGGACAAGTGACATCGGTGACCTTCAAACCTGGACATTTGGGGACATTTGGGGACACTTGGGGACATTTGGGGACGCAGTGCTGGACACTCAGCTCCCCCCCCATCTCCTTGGGGACATTTGGGGACACTTTGGGGTGTCCCTGCTGTCCCCAACCCCTCCCCCCCCCCCAGCCGGCCTGGGGGGGCGCCTCCCCTAAATTATTGTCTTTAATTAATTATTTATTAATTAATGAATAAATTTATTTATGGATTTTTCCAGAGCCTGGATTGTCCCCAAAATAAACAGGGGACAACCCCAGGGTGGCACTGAGGGACATTTGGGGGTCCCCTCCTGAAACCCTCCCCCCCCTCCCAAAATTTGCCCCAGGAAACCCAAATTTGGGTCAGGCACCCCAAAATTTCTCCTGGAGTCCCCCAAATTTAACCCCAGAACCCCCAAATTTGCCCCAAACTCCCCAAAATTTACCCCAGAAATTCCAAATTTTACCCCAGCACCCCCCAAATTTGCCCCAGACCCCCCCAAATTTGCCCCAGACCCCCCCAAATTTGTCCCAGATCCCCCCAAATTTGCCCCAGACTCCCTCAAATTTAACCCCAGCACCCCAAAATTTCCCTCAGGATCCCCCAAATTCGCCCCACATCCCCTTTCCCCCAGTACACCCCAGTGCTCCCCAGAATCCCCAAATTTGCACCAGATCCCCCCCCAAAATTTGCCCCAGGACACCCCAATACCCCCCTGAGCCCCAAATTTGCCCCAGAACCTCCCGTACCCCAAATTTCTGTGCTCGAGTGCTGGGATTGGGGTGGGAAATTTGGGGTGCAGAGTTGGGGGGTGCCAAATTTGGGGAGCAGAATTTGGGGTGGGAAATGTGGGGGTGGGAAATTTGAGGTGCCAAATTTGGGGTGAAGATTCTGGGGTGTGGGGATTGGGGTGGGAAATTTGGGGTGCAGAATTTGGGGTGGGAAATTTGGGGGTGGGAAATTTGGGGTGCAGAATTTGGGGTGGGAAATTTGGGCTGAGAAATGTGGGGCACAGGGTTTGGGGTCCTTTGACCCTCTGATGTCCCCATGTCCCCTTTAGTGTCCCCAGGTCACCTCTGGTGTCCCCTCTGGTGTCCCCGTGTCCCCCATGATGTCCCCATGTCCCTTGTAGTGTCCCCATGACCCCTCTGGTGTCCCCATGTCCCCTCTGGTGTCCCCAAATCCCTTATCATGTCCCCAAATCCCCCATAATGTCCTCATGTCCCCTTAGTGTCCCCATGTCCCCTCTGGTGTCCCCATGTCCCCCATGATGTCCCCAAGTCCTCTATGATGTCCCCATGTCCCCTTCAGTGTCCCCAGGTCCCCTCTGCTGTCCCCAAGTCCCCTGTGATGTCCCCAAGTCCCCTGTAGTGTCCCCACGTCCCTTATCGTGTCCCCATGACCCCCATAATGTCCCCATGACCCCTTCAGTGTCCCCATGTACCCCATGATGTCCCCAAGTCCCCTTTAGTGTCCCATGTCCCCTCTGCTGTACCCAAGTCACCTGTGGTACGCCCTGTGGTGTCCCCAAGTCCCCTCTGCTGTCCCCAAGTCACCTGTGGTGTCCCCAAGTCCCCTCTGCTGTCCCCAAGTCACCTGTGGTACGCCCTGTGGTGTCCCCATGTCCCCGATGATGTCCCCATGTCCCCTGTGGTGTCCCCAAGTCCCCTCTGCTGTCCCCAAGTCCCCTCTGGTGTCCCCACACCCCCCACTCCCCCCCCACAGACACCCCCAGCCAGGTGCTCAGAAATGAATTTTTTAACCAAAAAAAAACCAAACAGAAGGGGACAAAGGGGACAGAGGGGACAGAGGGGACAGAGGGGACAGAGGGGACAGCGGTGACAGCAGCCCGGGTGGCAGCGGGGCTCAGGTGGGGCAGCCGAAGAGCGTCATGGCCTCGGCGAACTCGGCGAAGTCCTGGCAGCGCTGCTGCAGCGCCGGGTCCTGGCAGGACGCGCCCGACGGCCACTCCTCCAGCCAGGTGTCCTTCCCCACCAGGTACGAGAACCTGGCACAGGGGACACGTGTGGGGACAGGTGTGGGGACAGGGGACACCGTGGGGACACGTGTGGGGACAGGTGTGGGGACACGTGTGGGGACACAGGGACAGGTGTGGGGACAGACATGGGGACATGAGACATCGTGGGGACATGTGGGGACACGTGTGGGGACACGTGTGGGGACTATGGGGACACCGTGGGGACACGTGTGGGGACACAGGGACACGTGTGGGGACAGGGGATGGCAGTGGGGACACGGGGACATGTGTGGGGACAGGGGACACCGTGGGACACGTGTGGGGACAGGTGTGGGGACACAGGGACACGTGTGGGGACAGGTGTGGGGACACAGGGACACGTGTGGGGACAGGGGACACGTGTGGGGACAGGTGTGGGGACACAGGGACACGTGTGGGGACAGGGGACACCGTGGGACACGTGTGGGAACAGGGGACACGTGTGGGGACAGGTGTGGGGACACAGGGACACGTGTGGAGACAGGGGACACCGTGGGACACGTGTGGGGACAGGGGACACAGTGGGACACATGTGGGGACACAGGGATGGCAGTGGGGACACATGTGGGGACAGGTGTGGGGACACAGGGACACGTGTGGGGACAGGTGTGGGGACAGGGGACACCGTGGCAGTGGGGACAGACGTGGGGACAGACATGGGGACACAGGGACACGTGTGGGGACAGGGATGGCAGTGAGGAAACATGTGGGGACATGGGGAGAGGTGTGGGACACATGGGGACATGGGGATGGCAGTGGGGACATGGGGATGGCAGTGGGGACACGGGGAAGGGCATGGGGACAGACATGGGGACATGGGACACCAGGGGGACGCTTGTGGGGACAGAGGGACAGGCATGGAAAGACATGGGGACAGGTGTGGGGACACAGGGACACCAGTGGGGACAGGTGTGGGGACAGACGTGGGGACACGGGGACAGGTGTAGGGACACGGGGATGGGCATGGGGACATGGGGACAGGTGTGGGGACATGGGACAGACACAGGGACAGGTGTGGGGACATGGGGATGGCAGTGGGGACACAGGGACACCAGTGGGGACACATGTAGGGACAGGGGGACAGGTGTGGGGACACGGGGATAATGGGGACACAGGGACAGGCTTGGGGACACGAGGACGGGTGTGGGGACACGGGGACACGGGGACAGGAGGGGTTGAGAGGACAGTGGGGACAGTGGGGACAGCGGGCCGTACTGCCTGCCGGTGACCCAGAGGTCGCTGGCCTGTCCCCAGAGCAGGTACTCGTGTCCCCTGCGCAGGCTCAGGCTGTCCCTGCACTGCTGGTGGCTCACGAACGTCCGGTTGGCGCCGGCGGGGTCCTCGTCCGTGCCTGGGGACAGTGTCAGTGTCACCGTGTCACCGTGTCACCGTGGCACCATGGCACAGTGTCACCATGGCACCGTGTCACCTTGGCACAGTGTCACCATGGCACTGTCACCATGGCACTGTCACCGTGTCACCATGGCACTGTCACCGTGTCACTGTGTCACCATGGCACAGTGTCACCGTGTCACCATGTCACCATGTCACTGTGTCACCGTGGCACCGTGGCACAGTGTCACCATGGCACTGTCACCGTGTCACCGTGTCACCGTGTCACCAAGTCACAGTGTCACCGTGTCACTATGTCACCATGGCACTGTCACCGTGTCACCGTGTCACCGTGTCACCAAGTCACAGTGTCACCATGGCACCGTGTCACCGTGTCACCAAGTCACAGTGTCACCGTGTCACCGTGTCACCATGGCACCGTGTCACCGTGGCACAGTGTCACCATGGCACTGTCACCGTGGCACCGTGTTACCATGTCACCAAGTCACAGTGTCACAGTGTCACCGTGTCACCGTGTCACAATGGCACAGTGTCACTGTGTCACCGTGCCACCGTGGCACAGTGTCACCTTGGCACAGTGTCACCATGTCACCAAGTCACAATGTCACAGTGTCACAGTGTCACCGTGTCACCGTGTCACAATGGCACAGTGTCACTGTGTCACCGTGCCACCGTGGCACAGTGTCACCTTGGCACAGTGTCACCATGGCAGTGTGTCACCGTGTCACCATGTCACCAAGTCACAGTGTCACAGTGTCACCGTGTCACAGTGGTACTGTGGCGCCAAGTCACCATGACACAGCGTCACCATGTCACCATGTCACCGTGTCACCATGGCACCAAGTCACAGTGTCACCGTGTCACCGTGTCACAGTGTCACCAAGACACCGTGTCACCATGGCACAGTGTCACCTTGGCAGTGTCACCATGGCACTGTCACCCTGTCACTGTGTCACCGTGTCACCATGTCACCATGGCACAGTGTCACTGTGTCACCGTGTCACCGTGTCACCGTACCACTGTGTCACCGTGCCACAGTGTCGCCTTGGCACAGTGTCACCATGGCACTGTCACCGTGTCACCGTGTCACCATGTCACCAAGTCACAGTGTCACAGTGTCACCGTGTCACCGTGTCACAGTGGTACTGTGGCACCAAGTCACCATGACACAGTGTCACCATGTCACCATGGTGTCACCATGGCACCAAGTCACAGTGTCACCGTGTCACAGTGTCACAGTGTCATCCTGTCATCATGTCACTGTGTTACTGTGTCACCCTGTCACTGTGTCACTGTGAAACAATGTCACCACGTCACCTTGGCACTGTGTCACCGTGTCATCGTTGTCAACTCCAGTTGGGTGACAATGACCCCAATTTGGTGACACTGACCCCACCTGGGTGACACTCACCCGCCTGGCTGTCCCCACCCAGCCCACTTGAGTGTCCCCAGACGCAGGTGTCCCCCACCCTGTCCCCCCATGGTGGCCCTGTCCCCCTGGTGGCCGTGTCCCCGTGGTGGCCCTGTCCCCATTGGTGACCCTGTCCCCGTGGTGGCCCTGTCCCCTCCCATGATGGCCCTGTCCCCCCCCCATTGGTGGCCCTGTCCCCATTAGTGACCCTGTCCCCCCCCCGGTGGCCGTGTCCCCATGGTGGCCCTGTCCCCCCCATTGGTGGCCCTGTCCCCCCCCCGGTGGCCGTGTCCCCATGGTGGCCCTGTCCCCACCATTGGTGGCCCTGTCCCCGTGGTGGCCCTGTCCCTCATGGTGACCCTGTCTCCCCATTGGTGACCCTGTCCCTCATGGTGTCCCTGTCCCCATGGTGGCCCTGTCCCCGTGGTGTCCCTGTCACCCCCCACGATGGCCCTGTCCCCCCATGGTGTCCCTGTCCCCATGGTGGCCGTGTCCCCTTGGTGACCCTGTCCCCCTGGTGTCCCTGTCCCCATGGTGGCCCTGTCCCCGTGGTGTCCCTGTCCCCCCCCCCTGGTGTCCCTGTCCCCATGGTGGCCCTGTCCCCGTGGTGTCCCTGTCCCCCCACGATGGCCCTGTCCCCCCCTGGTGTCCCTGTCCCCTGTTGGTGGCCGTACCCATCTTGATGACCGTCAGCACCTCCATGATGTAATTGTCGTGGGACGGGGTCTCCTCGCGGGACACCAGACGCACCTTGTACACTGCGGGGACAGGGACAGGGACAGGGACGGAGACAGCGCTGCCACCCCTGCAGGCCACAGTGTCCCCAGTGCCCCCAGTGCCCCCACTGTCCCCAATGTCCCCAGTGTCCCCAGTGTCCCCAATGCCCCCAATGTCCCCAGTGCCCCCAATGTCCTCAGTGTCCCCAGTGTCCCCAATGCCCCCAGTGTCCCCAGCGCCACCCGCCATGGGCTGTACCACCCACTGTCCCCAGTGTCCCCAAGGTTTACAGTATCCTCAATGCCCCCATTGTCCCCAACGTCCCCATTGTCCCTCCCACTGTCCCCAATGTCCCCGCTCTCCCCAAATCCCCAAAATGTCCCCAATAGCCCCGATGTCCCCAATGTTGGCAATGTTGTTATCGCCAATGTCCCCAGTGTCCCCCAAAATCCCCAGTGTCCCCAATGTCCCCAATGTCCCCGCTGCCCCCAATGTCCCCAATGTCCCCACTGTCCCCAATGTCCCCGCTGTCCCCAATATCCCCCAATGTCCCCACTGTCCCCAATCCCCCGAATGTCCCCCAAAATCCCCAGTATCTCCACTGCCCCAAATATCCCAAATATCCCCAATGTCCCCACTGTCCCCAATGTCCCTGATATCCCCAATATCCCCAGTGTCCCCAATTCCCCCATTGTCCTCACTGTCCCCACGTCCCTAATGTCCCCAATTCCCCCAATATCCCCAATGTCCCCGCTGTCCCCACTGTCCCCAATTCCCCACTGTCCCCAATGTCCCCACTGTCCCCGTGTCCCCGCTGTCCCCATGTCCCCGTGTCCCACCGAAGTCCACCCCGGGCTCGCAGGCGCGCTCGATGCGCTGGTTCACGGTGATGGCCTCGTGCTGCTCCTGCCGCTTGAAGCAGCTCTCTGTGGGGACAGGGACATCGGGGACATTGGGGACATCGGGGACATCGGGGGACATTGTGGGGACATCGTGGGGACACAGCCATGACAAGGTCAACGGTGGCAGGGATGTGTCCCCATCACAGCTGTGACAAGTGACATCTCAGCAATGGCGTGTCCCCCATCGTGGCCGTGACATGTCCCCATCCTGGCTGTGACATGTCCCCAACGTGGCCATGGCATGTCGCCATCCTGGCTGTGGCATGTCCCCATCACGCCAGGGACGTGTCCCCTCACAGTCATGACATGTGACATCGTGCCACCATGTCCCACCGCGGCTGTGACTTGTCCCGTCCTGGCCCTGCCCCATCATGGCAGGGACATGTCCCTGTCACCGTGACATGTGACACCTTGTCAATGACACGTCCCATCATGGCAGGGACGTGTCCCCATCACGGTGACATGTGACATCTTGTCACTGACGTGTCCCCAACCCACCGTGACATGTCCCATCCTGGCCGTACAGTGTCCCACCCCACCAGGACTGTCTGCCCGTCCCACCCTCATGTCCCTGCTGTCCCTGCTGTCCCCGTGTCCCCGTGTCCCCGTGTCACCTTCAGCGCACCGACACACGTCCCCCTGGCAGATCTTGTTCAGTTTCCCTCCTTCCTTGTCCGGGTGGTAGAACCGGGTGCAGCGGTCATCTGAGGGGACACGGGGACATCAGGGGACACAGGTGACAGGTGACACAGGTGACACAGGAGGAGGTGACACAGGTGACAGATGACACAGGTGACAGGTGACTCAGGTGACACAGGGGACACGGTGACACAGGTGGCACACAAGCGACACAGGTGTGACACAGGTGATACAGGTGTGACACAGGTGTGACACAGGTGGCACACAGGTGACAGGTGACACACAGGTGACACAGACCCACAGGTGACACACAGGTGACAGGTGACACAGGTGACACAGGTGACGCAGGTGACACAGGTCACAGGTGTCATACAGGTGACACACAGGTGACAGGTGACACAGGTGACACAGATGGCACAGGTGGCACACAGGTGTGACAGAGGTGACAGGTGAACAGGTGTGACACAGGTGTGACACAGGTGACACAGGTGACACAAGTGACACAGGTGACACAGGTGACAGGTGACACAGGTGGCACACAGGTGGCACACAGGTGTGACACAGGTGACAGGTGACACAGGTGGCACACAGGTGACAGGTGACAGGCGGCACACAGGTGTGACACAGGTGACAGGTGACAGGTGGCACACCGATGCTGTAGTAGCTGTAGACGCTGACCGCCGCCGGCTGGATCAGCCCCACCTGGAAACGCTGATGGGCCTTGAAGGCGAAACACTCCTGGGCCCTGTGGGACACCTGGGGACAGCGACAGGGACAGCAGAGAGGGGACAGGGACAGGGACAGGGACAGGGACAGGGACAGGGACAGGGACAGGGACAGGGACAGGGATAGGGACAGGGACAGGGACAGGGACAGGGACAGGGACGGGGACAGGGACAGGGATGGGGACAGGGACGGGGACAGGGACAGGGACAGGGACAGGGACAGGGACAGGGATGGGGACAGGGACAGGGACAGGGACAGGGACAGGGACAGGGATGGGGACAGGGACGGGGACAGGGACAGGGACAGGGACAGGGACAGGGACAGGGACAGCGACAGGGACGGGGACAGGGATGGGACAGCAGAGAGGGGACAGGGACAGGGACGGGGACAGGGATGGGACAGCAGAGAGGGGACAGGGACAGGGATGGGGACGGGGACAGCGACAGGGACGGGGACAGGGACAGCAGAGAGGGGACAGGGACAGGGACAGGGACATGGGGGTGGCACTCAGGCTGTGTGTCACTTCCCCAGCCCAGCTGCTCCTGTCCCCAGCAATGTCCCCATGCTGTCCCCACCCATCGCCTGGAGCCATCTCTGTCCTTGTCACCGCCCTGAGACTGTTTCTGTCCCCACCCCTGTCCCCAGCTGTGTCCCCAACCCCGTCCATGTCCCCAGCGCCATCTTGGTCCCTGTCCCATCCTGTCCCTGTCCCTTCATGTCCCCATCACCATCCCTGTCCTGTCCCATCCCCACCCCCATGTCCCCGAGGTACCCAATGTCCCCAATTTCCCCCAATGTCCCCAGTGTCCCCAGTGTCCCCAATGTCCCCAGTGTCCCCAGTGTCCCCAGTGTCCCCAGTGTCCCCAGTGTCCCCACCTTGTCCAGGTAAATGACGACGTTGCTCCGGTCGTTGGCCTGGTCCAGCTCAAACTTGGAGATGTACCTGTCCACGCCCTCGGACAGCTGGGGACAGGGGACAGTGTGACACGGGGGGACAGGGACAGTGTGACATGGGGGAGAGGGACACAGGGACAGTGTGACACAGGGACAGTGTGACATGGGGGAGAGGGACACAGGGACAGTGTAGCACGGGGACACGGTGACACTGGACACATAGACACGGGGACAGTGTGACACAGGGGACACAGAGACAGTCTGACACAGGGGACAGTGTGATACCAGGGGCAGGGGACACGTGGGTTCACACAGGGACACTGGGGACACAGGGACAGTGTGACACGGGGACAGTGTGACACAGAGGACAGGGGACAGTGTGACATGGGGACGGTGTGACATGGGGACAGTGTGACATGGGGACACAGGGACAGCGTGACACTGGGGACAGTGTGACACCAGGGACACAGAGACAGTGTGACACACGGACAGTGTGACATGGGGGACAGGGGACACAGGGACAGTGTGACATGGTGACACGGTGACACTGGACACAGGGACATGGGGACACGGAATGCCATCGGGACATGGGGACACGTGGGGACACGCAGGGACACGGTGACCCCGGTGTCCCCATGTCCCCCCTCCCCCAGTGTCCCTGTCCCCTCCCGGGGCCCCCTGTCCCCTCCCGCTGTCCCTGTCCCCACACTGACCCTCCGCAGGTCCTGCACGTCCGGCGAGAAGCCCGTGAGCATGGACACGTCCAGGATGGACATGGTGGCGTCCACGGTGTCCAGGTACCTGTGGGGACAAGGCTGAGGCCACCCCGCCTGTCCCCAGTGTCCCCTCCCTGATGTCCCCATACCCAAAGATCCCCATGGGACACGGTGGGGCTGAGGCTCTTTGTCCCCAGTGTCCCCATCTTTGTCCTTGATGTCCCCACTGTCCCCAGTGTCCCCAATGTCCCAAATGTCCCCTTCCTGTCCCCAATGTCCTCAATGTCCCCAGTGTCCCCAATGTCCTCTGTGTCTCCAACTGTCCCCAATGTCCCCACTGTCCCCAATGTCACCATGTCCCCAATGTCCCCACTGCCCCAATGGCCCCATACCTGTCTCTGATGTCCCTGTCCCCAATGTCCCCACTGTCCCCAGTGTCCCCCCTATCCCCAGTGTCCCCACTGTCCCCAATGTCCCCACTGTCCCCAGTGTCCCCACCGTCCCCAGTGTCCCCACCTGGTGCAGATGTTGATCTTGACAGATCTGATGACGTCCTCCTCTTCCTTGCCTGGGTGGGGACAACGAGGGGACATCGAAGGTGACACAGATGTCCCCAGAGGACACGGGGAGTGGCTCTTGGGGACACAGCAGGGACAGGGAGGGGACAGCCGGGGACTCACCCGTGTTCACTTCCTCCACGTCCACGCTCAGCTCGAACTTGTCACACTTGTCGTCCTTCTCGGGGACCTTGGCGTGGTACACGGTCACCACCGTCATTGTCCCCTTGCCCACGCCCTCGGCCTTCACCGTGAAGTCCTCGTTCAGCTTGGTCTGAGGGGACAGGGGACGTTTGAGGGGACAGGGGACATCGGGAGGGGACAGGGGACATTGGGAGGGGACAGGGGACATGAAGAGGGGGACATCAGGAGGGGACAGGGGACATTGGGAGGGGACAAGGGATATCGGGAGGGGACAGGGGACATCGGGAGGGGACAGGGGACATCCCCAGGAGGGACAGGGGACATGGAGGTGACATGGAAGGGACAGGGACAGACAGGACACAGAGGGGGTGGCAGAGGTTGAGGGGACAGGGACATCGAAGGACATGGAGGGGACACGGAGATTGGCAGGACAGGGAGGTGACAGGGACATTGCAGGTCACAGCAAGGGAGGGGACCAGGCCAGGCTGGGACATGGAGGTGACAAGGACATTCCAGGGAGGGGACAAGGCCAGGCTGGGACAACCCAAACCTTGTGAGGACACGGAGGGGACACGGAGGGGACAAAGACAATGGTGGCCGTGGTGATGGGACTGGGATTATGACAGGACATGAGCACACCCAGAGGTGACAGTGCCAGGGACAGTGCCAGGGACAGGAACAGTGACAGTGACAAGGACAGGGATAGGGACAGGGATAGGGATAGGGACAAGGACAGTGACAGTGACAGTGGCAGTGACAGGGACAATGACAGTACCAGGTGACAGTGACAGTTAAGGTGACAATGACAGCGACAGTGCCAGGTGACAGTGCCAGTTCCAGTGTCAATGACAGTGAAGGTGACAGTGACAGTGGCACAATGCCAATGCCAATGCCAATGCCAATGCCAATGACAGTGCCAGGTGCCAGGTGACAATGGCAGTGCCAAGTGACAGTGAAGGTGACAGTGACACAATGACAGTGACAATGACAGTGCCAAGTGACAGTGAAGGTGACAGTGACAGTGACAGTGACAGAGACACAATGACAATTACAATGACAATGACAATGACAGTGACAATGACAATGACAATGGCAGTGCCAGGTGCCAACAACGACAGTGACAATGACAATGACAATGACAATGACAATGCCAGTTCCAGGTGACAACAACAATGACAGTGTCAGTGACAGGTGACAGTGACAGTGCCAGTTCCAGGTGACAATGACAGTGAAGGTGACAGTGACAGTGACACAATGACAGTGCCAGTTCCAGGTGACAGCGACAGTGACACAATGACAATGACAGTGCCAGGTGACAGTGACAGTGCCAGTTCCAGTGCTAATGACAGTGACAGTTCCAGGTGACAGTGACAGATCCAGGTGACAGTGACAGTGACACAATGACAATGACAGTGACAGCGCCAGCTCCCGGTGCCAGCGCCGGTACCTCGGTGGAGCGCGCCACCAGCGCGTTGCGGTTCTCGATGCGATATTTCACGGGGCTGGCGCGGCGTGGCAGCAGCACCGACACGTCCAGCTCCAGCTGCTGCTGCGCCTCGGCCGCCAGCTGGTACTGCGCCAGCGCTTGGAACACCAGGATGGTGGCCTGAGGGGACAGCAATGTCACCAGGGCTTGGGGACACCAGATCTGTGTCCAGCTGGTACTGCGCCAGCGCTTGGAACACCAGGATGGTGGCCTGAGGGGACAGTGTGGACAGCGGGGTCACCAGGGCTTGGGGACACCAGATCTGTGTCCAGCTGGTACTGTGCCAGTGCTTGGAACACCAGGATGGTGGCCTGAGGGGACAGCAATGTCACCAGGGCTTGGGGACACCAGATCTGTGTCCAGCTGGTACTGTGCCAGTGCTTGGAACACCAGGATGGTGGCCTGAGAGGACAGCAGAGTCACCAGGGCTTGGGGACACCAGATCTGTGTCCAGCTGGTGCTGGGACAGAGATTGGAACACCAGGATGGTGGCCTGAGGGGACAGCAATGTCACCAGGGCTTGGGGACACCAGATCTGTGTCCAGCTGGTACTGGGACAGAGATTGGAACACCAGGATGGTGGCCTGAGGGGACAGCGGGGTCACCAGGGCTTGGGGACACCAGCTGTGTGTCCAACCAGTACAGGGAATAAGATTGGAACACCAGGATGGTGGCATGAGGGGACAGTGTGGACAGCGGGGTCACCAGGGCTTGGGGACACCAGATCTGTGTCCAGCTGGTGCTGGGACAGAGATTGGAACACCAGGATGGTGGCCTGAGGGGACAGCAATGTCACCAGGGCTTGGGGACACCAGCTGTGTGTCCACTGGGTGCTGGGACAGAGATTGGAACACCAGGATGGTGGCCTGAGGGGACAGCAGTGTCACCAGGGCTTGGGGACACTCGTGGAGAGGCCACAAGTGCTCAGGGGTGGCCTGAGGGGACATCGGGGTCACCAGGGCTTGGGGACACCAGCTCTGTGTCCATCTAGTACTGGGACAGAGCTTGGAACACCAGGATGGTGGCCTGAGGGGACACTGGGGGTCACCACAGCTTGGGGACACTGGGTGGAGAGTCCCCAAGGTCTCCAGGGTGGCCTGAGAGGACACTTGGGGTCACCATGACTTGGGGACACTCATGGCGAGTTCCAAGTGCTCCAGGGTGTCCTGAAGGGGACACTTGTGTCACCACAACTTGGGGACGTGGGCTGAACCACTCCCAAAGCCTCCTGAGTGACCTTTGGCCTCCTTTTGGTCCCCAGAACCACAACCCCGCCCCCTCGGGGGTCGCCCCCCGGTGTCCCCGCGCTGTCCCCGCCGGTGGCCGCGTCCCACCTGGGTGGAGCCGTAGCCGCCCCCGTAGTAATTCTGCTGCGCCAGCCAGCGGACCACGGGCCCGGCCAGCTCCGACCTCCTCATCTGCAGCAGGGCCAGCAGCGCGTACGACGTGCCCTCGATGTTGTAGGTGCGGGCGTTGCGCTCCTCCCAGCTGCTGCCACCTGCGGGGACACCGGGGACACCTCTCAGCCGCCCGCGGCCACCTCAGACGCAAATTGTAGCCCTGGGTGAGGCAGGGTCTCAGGAGGGTCCAAAATTGCTGCTGGAGAAGATCAGAAGAACCCAAAACCATCTCTTCTCACCCCAAATTCTGCTCTTTCCACCTCAAGGTGAGGTGTCACCTTTGAGAACCTCAGGAGAACCCAAAATTGCCTTCCCTGACCCCAAATTCTGACCCTGGGAGAGGATTTGGTTCTGGAGAACCTCAGGAGGACCCAAAACCACCATTAGAGAACGTCACGAAGACCCAAAACCGCTTTTCCTGACCCAAATTCTGACCCCTGTTGAAGCGACTCCTTTGGAGAACCTCATGAAGCCCCAAAACCACCCATGGAGAACCTCATGAAGACCCAAAACTGCCTCTTTTCACCCAAATTCGACCCCACTCTTGAGGTGTTGAAGGTGTCACATTTGGAGAACGCAATGAAGACCCAAAACCGCCTCTTTTCACCTCAAATTCCAACCCCTCTTGAGCTTTCACCATTGGAGGACCTCACGAAGACCCAAAACCACCATTGGAGAACCTCACGAAGACCCAAAACCACTTTTCCTGACCCAAATTCTGACCTCTGTTGAGAGATCACCATTGGAGAACCTCACTAAGACCCAAAACCGCCTCTTTCCACCCCAAATTCGACGCCCCCCCTTGAGGTGTCACCTTTGGAGAACTTCATGAGGACCTTCTCGCTCTTGAGCTTGCCGGCCAGGGCCAGCGCGTAGGACGCCAGGGCCACCGTGTAGGGCCGGGCCAGCTGCTCGTAGCGCCGGGCCAGGAACCCGGCGGCTTTGTTGATGCTGTCGTCCAAGCTCTGGCAACAAGAGACGGAAATTTGGGATCTCGGGTGGCTCCCACGAGGGCGTGGCGCCCCGGGGATGTCCCCAAGGTGGGACACTCACGTTGATGTGGTCCTTGCAGATGCCCTGCGCCTCCTTGAGGGCGATGAGGACGAAGGCGGTGAGGGACACCTCGGGCTCGGCGCCGTGGTAACCTCCCTGTGGGGAAAGAAGGGGAAAAAACGTCGGGATCGGGAATTCCAAGGAACCGCAAAAAAACTCCCCCAAAAACACCCCAAAGCACCCAAAAAACACCCAGAAACCACCCAAAAACCACCAAAAACCACCCAAGGAAACTCTAAGGAACACCCAAAAATACCCCAAAATCACCCAAAAAACACCCAGAAACCAGCCAAAACCACCCAAACCCCTCCAAAAACTACCCAAGGAAACTCCAAGGAACACCCAAAAAACACCCCAAAACCACCCAAAAAACACAAAAAAACCACGCAAAAAACACTCAAAAACCACCCAAAAACACACCCAAGGAAACTCCAAGGAACGCCCAAAAAACACCCAAAAAACACCCCAAAACACCCAAAACCCACCCAAAAACCACCCATGGAAACTCCAAGGAGCACCCATGAAACACCAAAAAAACACCCAAAAAACACAAAAAAACCACTCAAAAAACACTCAAAAACCACCCAAAAACACACCCAAGGAAACTCCAAGGAACGCCTAAAAAACACCCAAAAAACACCCAAAACACCCAAAAAACACCCAAAAACTACCCGAGGAAACTCCAAGGAACACCCAAAAAACACCCAAAAAACACCCAAAAAACACCCAAAACTACCCAAGGAACACCCAAAATTCACCAGACTTTCACCAAAACCCCAGAACCTCCCACCCTTCACCCAACCCACCCCCCCCTACGAGGTCCCCCCACCAGTGACAGTGTCCAGTGTCCCCCTACCACCATCTCCTTGTGAATGACGGGCGCGTCCTCCTGGAAGAGCCCGTCCGGTTTCTGCTTGTTGAGGATGAGCCACTTCATGGGGCCGCAGATCTCGCCGTGCTCGATGTCCGCCAGCTGCTTGGCCATGGCGAACACCTTGACCACGTAGGCGGTCAGCCTGGGGGTGGGCACAGCTGAGTGTCACGTCCGGTCCTGTCACCTGGGCCACCGCCGTCGCTGTCGCCGTCACCCGGCAGCGGGAGCCTCACCAGGTGCTGGAGGGGCGGTTGATGAAGGCGGCGTAGGAGCTGTCGGGTTTGCGGAAGGCCAGTTGTTGGGTGTAACCTAGGAGGAGATGGCCGGTCAACACGAGGGGTGGCCAGTGGTGGACTCGGGCCACCAATGGCCTCTAAACGTTGGTCAATGCGAGGGGTGGCCACCAACACCTTCCAACCATTGGTCAACACAAGACATGGCTACCAATGGCCTCTAAACGTTGGTCAATGCGAGGGGTGGCCACCAACACCTTCCAACTGTTGGCCAACCCAAGGGGTGGCCAGTGGTGGACTCAAGCCACCAACACCTTCCAACCGTTGATCAACACAAGACGTGGCCACCAATGGCCTCCAACCATTGGTCAACATAAGCGGTGGCTGGAGAAGGCCTCAGGAGACCAATGGCCTCCAGCTGTTGGTCAATGCAATGGGTGGCCACCAGCACCTTCCAACCGTTGGCCAACACAAGAGGTGGCCACCAGTGGCCTCCAACTGTTGGTCGATGCAAGGGATGGCCAGTGGTGGACTCGTACCACCAACACCTTCCAAGCGTTGGTCAACACAAGAGGTGGCCACCAATGGCTTCCAACTATTGGTCAACAGGAAGGGTGGCCAGTGGTGCACTCAGGACCGTTGGCCAACACAAGGGGTGGCCACCAATGTCCTCCAGCTGTTGGTCAAGGAGAGGGTGGCCAGTGAGAACATTCTCACTTCTTTTAAGGACAACCCCACCCCTTTTGGGGACAACCCCACCCGTTTTGGGGACACTCCCACATTTGTTGCCGCTCCCACCTTTCCTGATCAGCTCGATGGCCCCGGCCCGGCGATCTACACCAAAGTTCCCCCACTGCTGGGTGTTGTCCAGGTAGTGGACGGCGATGACCGTGGGGGTCATGGCGATCATGTTCTGCTCGCCGCAGCCCGACGGGGTCACGATCAGGTGCTTCAGCTTGGCCCCGTCGATGGATTTCTCCACCATGATGGACACGGGGTTACCTGGGCAGGTGAGACACGTCACGCCCCGGGATGTCCCACCTGCCCCCCGCGGGCTGTCCCCAGGTGTCCCCTGCTCGGTGCTCACCCTGGATGCTGACTTTGGTCTCCGATTCCGTGTCGGGGACGATGTCCGAGAGATCCGCGGCCTTCACCCGCTCCTCCTGCACCCCGTCTGGGGGCGGGGCGGATGTGGGTGACCCCAAATTCTCCTCTTGTCCCGTCCCCCCAAAATGTTCAACCCTGACTTGACCCAGGCTGGTGTATGGCCCAGTTTTGTGGTGGGTGTCCCTTGTCCCCCAAAATGTCCCAAAACCCACAATGGGACCTCCTTGAACCCCAAAGGTGTCCCAGACCCACAGTGGGGTGTCCCTTGTCCCCGAAGATGCCACAGACACACAGTGGGGTGTCCCCTGTCCCCAAAGGTGTCCCAGACCCACAGTGGGGTGTCCCTTGTCCCCAAAGATACCCCAGACCCGCAATGGGGTGTCCCTGGTCCCCAAAGATGTCCCAAAGCCACAGTAGGGTGTTTCTTGACCTGAAAGATGTCCCAGAGACCCAGCAGGATCTCTCTGGTCCCCGAAGATGTCCCAAACCCACAGTGGGGTGTCCCTGGTCCCCAAAGATGCCACAAACACACAGTGGGGTGTCCCTGGTCCCCAGAGGTGTCACTCACTGACTCCCTTGTTCTGCGGGTCCAGCTCTACGATCTTCACCGTCTTCTCCAGCCTCATCCCCTCGGGCTGCCCAGGACAGAGTCCAGTGCTGAAACTGGGGCTGGGTCTGGGGTCCTCCCCACCCCAACCCCTCCAGACCGGAAGAGACCTCCCAGTATAAACCAGCACCCCCAGTGATGCCACGTTGTCACCCTGATGGTGGCACTGAGTGCCACGTCCAGTCCTAAACACCTCTGGGGATGGTGACCCCTCCCTGGACATTCCCTGACCCCCTTTTGTGAAGAACTTCTTCCTAACGATCCCCTCCTGATCCCATCCAGATCGTCAATGAAGAAATTGAATAAAAATGTTAAATCAATGAAGATATTGAATAAACTATTACATCAATTAAGATATCGAATCAAAATATTAAATCAATAAGAGTATCAAGTGCCATGGTCAGCCTGATCGCATCCAAATCATCTATGAAGATATTGAATCAAAATATTAAATCAATGAAGACATCTACTAAAAATATTAAATCAATAAGGGTATTGAATCAAAATATTAAATCAATGAAGAAATAGAATCAAAATATTAAATCAATGAGGGTATCAAGTCTCATGGTCAGCCTGATCTCAACCAGATCATCAACCAAGGTATTGAATAAAAATATTAAATCAATGAAGATAATGAATATAAATATTAAATCAATAAGAGTATTGACCCTCACTGACCACACACTGGTTTGGTGTCCCTTGGGGACACCAGAGGTGACTGAAATTGCCACCACCTGGCCACCAAAGCAGGACACAGGGGTGTCACCGCGCCGGGGACACCACAGGCAGGGAGATGACGCCACCATGACCACTCACCACAACCCTGAGCTTCTTCTTGACGCCGTCGCCCACGTACTGGTTCCGCACGGCCGCCTTGACCTCGATGTCCAGCAGGCCGAGCTTGAGGGGGACGATGACGAAGGACACGGTGCGCGAGGACTCGGCCTTCATGCGCAGCACCTGCTGGTAGCGCTGCTTGGCCGTGGAGGGGCTGCACAGGTCGGGGTTGTACACCAGCTCCACCCTCACCTGCACGGGGTGATGATCAGCTTGGGTTGGAACACAGGATGTGGCCAGAAATGTGTGTCCTGTCACCATCTGGTGAAGCCAGGGGGTGCAGTGACCCTTATCACGGTGGAACACATCATCTGCTAATGGGCCAGGTGTTAAACCAGCTAGGATAATCATCTTTATCTTTTCCATAACCTGTCCTTCCTCCAGGAGATATCTCCTGTTAATGGGCCAGGTGTAAAAAACCAGATATGGCAGTGATCCTTATCTTTATCTTTACCTTTACCTTTACCTTTATCATCTTTATCTTATCTTTATATTTATGTCTATCTTTATCTTTATCTTTATCTTTATCTTTATCTTTATCTTTATCTTTCTTTATCTTTAGGTATCTTTATCTTTAATCTTTATCTTTATATTTTCCATAATCCATCCTCCCTTCAGGAGATATCTCCTGTTAATGGACCAGGTGTAAAAAAAAAAAAAAATAAAAAAAAAACACAACAGCTGTGGCAGTGATCCTTATCTCTGTGGGATATCTCCTGTTAATGGGCCAGGTGTTAAAAACCAAGTGGGGCAGTGACCCTGATCTCCATGACACACATTATCTGCCAATGGGCCATCTTTAAACCAGCTAGGCATTCATCTTTATCTTCCCACAGCCCATCCTCCCTCCAGGAGATATCTCCTGTTAATGGCCAGTGAGTCCCAGGGCATGACTGATAAAATTCCATCATCCCACTGGGAGATGCTCCAGCCAGGGGAGGAGCCAAGCCTTTCCTACCCAGATAAAAACTGAGATTTGGGACACCAAGGAACCTTCTTTCCACTGGATCCCAGAGGAAAGCCAGACCTTTGCACATCATCCCTGGAGCTTCAGAGGAAACTGCACCTTCTCCAGGAGCACTGCTCCAGCTGAACCACATCTGCCCCTGCAGGAGGATGCAGCCACCATTGAATGGGACTGTGCCAACACCCTGACTGACTGACGGGTGTCAGCTTGGATTCTGACTCTGGCAGGGCTGGGATTGTTCTGTGTAATACTGCATTGCTATTTGAATTTTCCTAGTGAAGAACTGTTATTCCTAATTCCCATATCTTTGCCTGAGAGCCCCTTAACTTCAAAATTATAATAATTTGGAGGAAGGCGGTTTACATTCTCCATTTCAAAGAGAAGCTCCTGCCTTTCTTGGCAAACACCTGTCCTTCAAACCAGGACAGGTCACAACAACGTCACACACGGCGTCCAGGAAAAAAATTAAAAAAAAAAAAAAAAAAAAAAAAAAAAATAAAATGACCCACCGTGATGTCGTGCAGCCAGTAGTTGTAGAGGATGGCGCGGATCTCCACCTGCTCGTTCCTCACCACCGAGTAGGGCAGGCGCAGGTCGATGAAGAATTCCTTCATCACCGTGATCTCGTAGGGGTCGGCCACGCACAGACCTGGGGGTGGGGACATGGGGGGGCGTTTGGGGGGTGCCTTGTGTCCCCCTCAAGGTGGCCACGAGGCCTTTGGGGGAAGGTTGGGGAGTCCTCGTGAGGTTTGGAAGGTCCCTCAAGTTCCCTTTGGGTTCCTTCCAAAGGTTTTGGGGATCCATCAAGAGCTGTTGGATCTTCCCAAGGTTTAGAAGATTCCTGAAGCTCTCTTTGGACTCCTCCCGAAGATTTAGGGGATCTCTTGAGTTCCTTGGGATCCTCCCAAAGGTTCAGGGGATCCATCAAGATCCCAGAGTTCTCACAAGGTTTAGGAAATCCCTTGAATCTCAATGTTTAGGAGATCCCTCGAGTTCCGTGTATTCTTCCCAAGGTTTAGGGGATCCATCAAGAGTTGTGGGATTTTCCCAAGGTTTAGGAGACCCCTTGAATCCCAAAGTTTAGGAGATCCCCCAAGTTCCATGGACTCCTCCCAAGGTTTAGGGATCTCTTGAGTTCCACGGGATCTTCCCAAGGTTTAGGGGATCCATCAAGGTTTGGGGGCCACGAGGGGGGACTACAAGGTTGGGGGGCCTCCAAGACCCCATACCTTTGGAGGGGGAGAGGCTGACGGCCAGCACCTCCCAGGTGGTGATGGAATCCTTCAGGTACACGGGCAGCGTCTTGGCCGAGACCCTGGAGGGGACAGGAGTGACCAAAGGGGTCAGGGGGTGTCACCATGGGACTTCTGTGGTCCACAACGATGTCCCAGATCCACTGTGGGATCTCCTCCACCCCAAAGATGGCCCAGACCCACTGTGGGACTTCTGGAACCCCAAAGATGTCCCAAATCCACGATGAGACCTCCATGAACCCCAAAAACATCCCAAACCCACAGTGGGATTTCCATGGTCCCCAAAGATGTCCTAAACCCATAGTGGGTCCTCCCCAAACCCCAAAAATGTCCCAGATCCACATCTGGACCTCCCCAAACCCCCACAGATGCCCCAAACCCACAGACCCCCAGGCAGGACCAGGATTTTGGAGATGACCCCTCTAAGAAGCCCCGAGGTTGGACCAGGACATTGTTAGTGACCTTTGTCCGGATTTGGGGTGACCATAACCGGTCTCCGGACATGTCCGAGGGGGACGGGGACCCGTGGGGTGTTGGGGACCCCCCGGGGTGCTGGGGACAGTCAGCCCAGCTCACCCCAGCTCGTTGGGCGGCTCCGTGAGCTGCTCCACCTGCCACAGCCAGCTCTCGGGGAAGAGGCTCCGCGAGACGATGTCCTCGTCCGGCGAGAACAGATCGTCCTCCTCCTGGCCTGGGGGTGGTGGCATCGGCCCTCGCGAACGTGGCCGCAGGGCTGAGAGCCCTGGGCGGAGCCGGCATCACCCCGGTGTCACCCGGTGTCACCCCCGTGTCACCACAGTGTCACCCAACCCAGTGTCACCACAGTGTCACACCAGTGTCACTCACTGTCACCCCAGTGTGACCCACTGTCACCCCAGTGTCACTCGGTGCCACCCAGAGTCACCCCCGTGTCACCCCAGTGTCACCCAACCCAGTGCCACCACAGTGCCACATCAGTGTCATTCAGTGTCACTCCAGTGTGACCCACTGTCACCCCCGTGTCACCCCAGTGTCACCCAACCCAGTGTCACCACAGTGTCACACCAGTGTCACTCACTGTCACCCCAGTATGACCCACTGTCACCCCAGTATCACCCCGTGCCACCCCTTGTCTTGCCCAAGGTCATCCAACTGCCACCCAAGCATTGCCCAACGTTCATCCGAGGGTTGTCCAAGGATCACATAAGGAATGCCCGAGGGACACCCGACCTTCCCCCAAGGAATGTCCCAAAACCCACTCAAAGAACACCCAAAACCCACCCAAGACCCTCCCAACCTTCACTCAAGCACCACCCAAGGAACACCCAAGGAACACCCAAGGTTCGCCTGACCTTCATCAAGCAACACTCGACCTTCACCAAAACTTTGCTCATGAGAAATTCCTCAAATTCACCTGGGATTCACCAAGAACACCCAAAACCCACCCAAGGAACACCCAAAACCTACCCAAGGAACACCCAAGGTTCGTCTGACTTTCATCAAGAAACGTCCGACCTTCACTCAAGATTTGCTCATGAAAAACTCCTCAACCTCACCTGGGGTCCCACCAAGAAACACCCAAAACCCACCCAAGACCCTCCAAACCTTCACCCAAGCTCCATCTGAAGAACATCTAAGGAATGCCCAAGGTCCACCTGACCTTCACTCAAGGAAAGTCCAAGGAACACCCAAGAAACACTCAAGGTTCACCTGACATTCACCATAGAACGCCCGACCTTCACCCAAACTGCGCATGAGAAATTCCTCAACTTCACTTGGGGTTCACCACGAAACACCCAAGGAACACCCAAGGAACACCCAAGGTTCGTCTGACCTTCATCAAGCAACACCCAACCTTCACCAAAACTTTGCTCATGAGAAATTCCTCAAATTCACCTGGGATTCACCAAGAACACCCAAAACCCACCCAAGGAACACCCAAGGTTCTTCTGAACTTCATCAAGAAACGCCCGACCTTCACTCAAGCTTTGCTCATAAAAAATTCCTCAATTTCATCTGGGGTCCACCAAGGAACAACCAAAACCCACCCAAGATCCTTCCAGCCTTCACCCAAGCTCCATCTGAAGAACATCTAAGGAATGCCCAAGGTCCACCTGACCTTCCCTCAAGGAAAGTCCCACAGAACACTCAAAACACACCCAAGGAACACCCAAGGTTCACCTGACATTCAGCATAGAACTCTCGACCTTCACCCAAACTTTGCTCACGAAAAACTCCTCAACTTCACTTGGGGTTCACCAAGAAACACCCAAAACCCACCCAAGACCCTCCAAACCTTCACCCAAGCTTCATCTGAAGAACATCTAAGGAATGTCCAAGGTCCACCTGACCTTCACTCAAAGAAAGTCCAAGGAACACCCAAGAAACACTCAAGGTTCACCTGACATTCACCATAGAACACCCGACCTTCACCCAAACTGCGCATGAGAAATTCCTCAACTTCACTTGGGGTTCACCACGAAACACCCAAAACCCACCCAAGGAACACCCAAGGTTCGTCTGACCTTCATCAAGAAACGCCCGACCTTCCCTCAAGCTTTGCTCATAAAAAATTCCTCAATTTCATCTGGGGTCCACCAAGGAACACCCAAAACCCACCCAAGATCCTTCCAGCCTTCACCCAAGCTCCATCTGAAGAAAATCTAAGGAATGCCCAAGGTCCACCTGACCTTCCCTCAAGGAAAGTCCAAGGAACACCCACAGAACACTCAAAACCCACCCAAGGAACACCCAAGGTTCACCTGACATTCACCATAGAACACCCGACCTTCACACAAACTTTGCTCACGAAAAATTCCTCAACTTCACTTGGGGTTCACCAAGAAACACCCAAAACCCACCCAAGACCCTCCAAACCTTCACCCAAGCTCCATCTGAAGAACATCTAAGGAATGTCCAAGGTCCACCTGACCCTCCCTCAAGGAAAGTCCAAGGAACACCCAAGGAACACGAAAGGTTTACCTGACATTCACCATAGAACACCCAACCTTCACCCAAACTTTGCTCATGAAAAATTCCTCAAATTCACCTGGGGTCCACCATGAAACACCCAAAATCCACCCAAGGAACACCCAAGGTTCACCTGACATTCACCATAGAACACCCAACCTTCACCCAAACTTTGCTCATAAAAAACTCCTGAAATTCATCTGGGGTCCACCATGAAACACCCAAAATCCACCCAAGGAACACCCAAGGTTCTTCTGACCTTCATCAAGAAACGCCTGACCTTCACCCAAACTTTGCTCATAAAAAACTCCTGAAATTCACCTGGGGTCCACCATGAAACACCCAAAAAACACCCAAGGTTCACCTGACATTCACCATAGAACACCCAACCTTCACCCAAACTTTGCTCATGAAAAATTCCTCAAATTCACCTGGGGTTCACCAAGAAACACCCAAAACCCACCCAAGGAACACCCAAAACCCACCCAAGATCCTTCCAGCCTTCACCCAAGCTCCATCTGAAGAACATCTACGGAATGCCCAAGGTCGACCTGACCTTCACTCAAGGAAAGTCCAAGGAACACCCTCAGAACACTCAAAATCCACCCAAGGAACACCCAAGGTTCACCTGACATTCACCATAGAACGCCCGACCTTCACCAAAACTTTGCTCACAAAAAACTCCTCAACCTCACCTGGGGTCCACCATGAAACACCCAAAACCCACCCAAGGAACACCGAAAACCCACCCAAGACCCCCCCCAGCCTCCCCCTGCGACCCCAGACTTGCTTCTGGCCAGCCCGGCGCTGGGCGCGGCGCTGTGCTGCCGGCGCTTGGCCTCGATGTAGCGGCAGCAGTCGAGGAAGGCGCGGACGCAGCCGGCGCCCTCCTGGATGTACTCGCTCCTGCGCTCGCAGCTGTGCCCCATCGGGTTGTCCCTCATCCCGTCCTCGCAGCACTTCCGCTCCAGCTTGTCCGAGTACTCGGCCGCTGCCGGACAGAGGGACAGGCTGGGGCCGGCCCCTGGGTCTGGGGATGGGGAGCTCGGAGGGTGGGACGTGCTGGGGGGTTTTAGGGGGTGGGACATGCTGGGGCTCTCAGGAATGGGGAGCTCAGGGGGGTGGGACATGCTGGGGGATTTTGGGGATTTGGGACACTCTGGCGGGGGGTTTTGGGGTTTGGGACACTCTGGTGGTTCTGGGGAATGGGGACCTCAGGAATGGGGACCTCGGGGGTTTGGGACACTCTGGTGGCTTTTGGGAATGGGGATTTTGGGGATTTGGGACATTCTGGTGGCTCTCAGGAATGGGGAGCTCGGGGGATGGGACACTCTGGGGGGTTTTGGGGTTTTGGGACACTCTAGTGACTCTTTGGGATGTGGGGACCTTGGGAATGGGGACCTCGGGGGTGTGGGACACTCTGCTGGGGGGTTTTGGGGTTTGTGACACTCTGGTGGCTTTTGGGAATGGGGATTTTGGGGATTTGGGACATTCTGGTGGCTCTCAGGAATGGGGAGCTCAGGGGGGTGGGACAGGCTGGTGGCTTTTGGGGTTTGGGACATTCTGGTGGCTCTTGGAAATGGGGACCTCAGGAATGGGGACCTTGGGAATGCGGGACACTCTGGTGGCTCTCAGGAATGGGGACCTCAGGGATGTGGGACATTCTGGTGGCTCTTGGGGACATGGGAAAGTCTGGAGGTCTTTGGGACACAGGACACTGGTGGCCTTTGAGACAAGGGGACGCTGGTGGCTTTTGGGACATGTGACACTCTGGTGGCCCTAAGGGACAAGGGATATTTTGGTGGCGCTCAGGGACACAGGACACTGGTATTGACTCGGACACGGGACGCTCTGGTGGCTCTCAAGGACACTGGTGGCTCTCAGGGACATGGGACACTTTGGCATCTTCGGGGACCCTGGTGACCTTGGGGACAAGGGACACGGCAGTGCCACCTACCCTTGGTGCCCTTGTACTCGGCCAGTGCCAGCGAGCGGCGCCTGCGCGTGGCGGGCTGGGGACACTGGACCTCTGGGGACAGAGGGGACAACGGTCAGGACCCCCTGGTGTCACCCCCCCAAAGCTCAGGGTCACTGCCCCACCCTTGAGGTGTCACCTCTCCTGTCCTTGAGGTGCCACATTCCTGAAGTGTCACCCCCTCCATCCCTAAGGTGTCACCTCCCCCATCCCCAAGATGTCACTTCCCCCATCCCCAAGACATCATCTCCTGTCCCTGAGGTGTCACCTCTCCTGTCCTTGAGGTGCCACATGCTTGAAGTGCCACCTCCTGTCCCTGAGGTGTCACCTCCCCATCCCGGAGCTGTCACATGCTCCAAGTGTCACCCCCTCCATCCCTAAGATGTCACCTCTCCCACCCCTGAATGTCACCTCCCCCATCCCTGAGGTGCCACACCCCTGAGGTGCCACCCCCTGTCCCCAGGTGCCACCCCCTGTCCCCACCTGAGCGCTGCGGGGTGGACACCTGGACGTTGGTGGCCAGGCTCAGGCCAGCGTCCGCAAACACCCCGACGTTGTCCCGGCCACTGCCCGGCGTGCAGCCGATGTCACTCTTCTCCACCGTGTCCCAAACCTGCCACGGGGGACAGCAGGACAGCCACTGTCACCACCAGGGACAGCAGGAGAGCTGGGACAGCCACTGCCACCAGCAGGGACAGTGGGGACAGCTGTGACAGCCACTGCCGCCACTTGGGGACAGCAGGAGAGCTGTGACAGCTGTGACAGCCACCGTCACCAACAGGGACAGCAGAACAGCTGTGATGGCCACTGTCACCAACAGGGAGGATGGGGACAACTGTGACAGCCACTGCCACCACTTGGGGACAGCAGAACAGCTGTGACAGCTGTGACAGCCACTGTCACCACTTGGGGACAGCAGAACAGCTGTGATGGCCACTGTCACCAACAGGGAGGATGGGGACAACTGTGACAGCCACTGCCACCACTTGGGGACAGCAGAACAGCTGTGACAGCTGTGACAGCCACTGTCACCACTTGGGGACAGCAGAACAGCTGTGATGGCCACTGTCACCAACAGGGAGGATGGGGACAACTGTGACAGCCACTGCCACCACTTGGGGACAGCAGAACAGCTGTGACAGCTGTGACAGCCACTGCCACCACTTGGGGACAGCAGAACAGCTGTGACAGCCACTGCCACCAACAGGGAGGATGGGGACAACTGTGACAGCCACTGCCACCACTTGGGGACAGCAGAACAGCTGTGACAGCCACTGCCAGCACGTGGGGACAGCAGGAGAGCTGTGACAGAAGCTACCACCACCCCTGGACAGCAGGGACAGGGACAATTGTGATGGCCACCACCAGGGGACAGGGATGGCCACAAGGGCCACCACCAAGGGGACAGGGACAACCACAATGGCCACCACCAGGGCACAGCCATGACAGCCACACCCCTTGGGGACAGTGGGGACAGAGCCACCACGAAGGGGACAGGGACAACCACAATGGCCACCATCAGGGCACAGCCATGATGGCCGAACCCCTTGGGGACATCAAGGACAGGGCCACCACCAGGGGACAGGGATGGCCACAAGGACCACCACCAAGGGGACAGGGACAGCCGTGACGGCCACACCCCTTGGGGACATCAAGGACAGGGCCACCACCAGGGGACAGGGACAACCACGGTGGCCACCACCAGGACACAACCATGATGGCCACAACCCTTGGGGACAGCGGGGACAGAGCCACCACCAAGGGGACAGGGACAACCACAATGGCCACCACCAGGGCACGGCCATGATGGCCACATCCCCTGGGGACACTGAGGACAGAGCCACCACCAAGGGGACAGGGACAACCACAATGGCCACAGCCAGGACACAGCCGTGACCGCCACACCCCTTGGGGACATTGGGGACAGGGCCACCCACCCGTGTCTGGGTGAGCCGGTTCTTCTTGCTGAGCACGAAGACTCCCTTGTCCACGGCCACCAGCCCCACGTGCGCCCGGTGGTCGCCCTCCAGGCGCAGCCTCATCGGCGTCCCCGGCTCGTGCACGCGGTTGTCACCTTCTGTCGCCCCCTTCACCACCAGCTGCACCAGGACACGTCCCCGGGGTGTCCCCAAAAGCCGCTTTTTGTCACCCCCAAAACGCAGTTCGGGCCTCCCGGGGCGGTTGGCGGCCACGGGACTCGTGTCTGGGTCACCTGGGCCACCCAGGGCAGGGCCAAGACTCCAAAATCGCCCAAAGTGACAACAGATCCCCACCGGGGGACACCCAGGTCGCTCAGTGTCACCCCAAACTCTTCCAAAGGTCCCCAAGGCCCTCCAGGACCCCAAAAATTCCTCAAGGGCTCCAAAAATCCCTCAAGGGCCTCAAAAATCCCTCAAGGGCTCCAAAAATTTCACCCCAAACTCTTCTAAAGGTCCCCAAGACCCTCAAGGACTCCAAAAATACCTAAAGGACCCCAAAAATGTCACCCCAAACTCTTCCAAAGGTCCCCAAGGCCCTCAAGGACCCCAAAAATCCCTCAAGGGCTCCAAAAATCCCTCAAGGGCCTCAAAAATCCTTCAAGGACCCCAAAAATCCCCCAAGGACCCCAAAGATGTTACCCCAAACCTTCCAAAGGTCCCCAATAACCTCCAGGACCCCAAAAATCTCTCAAGGACCCCAAAAATCTCTCAAGGACCCCAAAAATGTCACTCCAAACCCTTCCAAAGGTCCCCAAGTCCCTCAAGGGCCTTCCAAACCCCTCAAGAACCCTCCAAACCCTTCCAAAATCCCTCAAGGGCCCCCCAAGGACCTCAAGGACTCCCCAAACTTTTCAAGGACCCCAAAACCTCTCAGGGAACCCCACAAGTCCCTCAAAAGCCCCCAGATACCTCAAGGACCCCCCAAACCCTTCCAAAAGTCCCTCAAGAGTCCCCCAAACCCCTCAGGAGTCCCCAGACCCCTCAAGGACCCCCCAAACCTCTCAAGGACTCCCCAAACCCCCCCAAGGATCCCCCAAATTCCTCAAGGACCCAAAAACCCCTCAAGGACCCCCCCAAACACTTCAGGGGCCTCCCAAACCCCTCAAGGACGCCCCAAAACCCCTCAAGGACTCCCAAAAGTCCTCAAGTCCGTCAAAACCCCCCAGATCCTTCAAGCCCCCCCTCCCAAGCCCATCCAAAAGTCCCTCAAGAGCCCCCCAAGTCCCTCAAGGACTCCCCAAACATCTCAAGGACCCCAAAACCTCTCAAGGACCCCCCAAACCCCTCAGGAGTCCCAGACCCCTCAAGGAACCCCACAAGCCCCTCAAAACCCCCCCAGATCCTTCAAGCCCCCCCCCAAGCCCACCCAAAACCTCCCTGACCCCTCAACGTCCACCTCAATGTCCACTCTGAGACCCCCTGACCACCCCCCGGGTCCCTGGGGACACTTGGGGACACTCACGGTGCCCATGCAGGTGTCCTTGACATCCACCCAGACGGAGTCGGCCACGATCTCTCCGGGCAGGACGTGGTAGAAGGCGACCACGCGGAAGGAGGGGACGAGCTCGGGGGTGACCGGCAGGGTCATGGTCACCAGGCTCTGGCCGGCCTCGTGCCGCTGCCGGCCGGCGCGCACCACGCGGCCCTTGCTCAGCACCTGCCGGGAACGGCGCCGTGGTGGCCACCCCGACCGGCCAGCGGGCCAGGGGTCACTCAGGGGGCCAGGGGTCACTCTGAGCTCCTCGGGGGGCTGGGTTGGACTGGGTTGGACTGGGCTGGACTGGGTTTAACTGGGTTTAACTGGGTTGGACTGGGTTGAACTGGGTTGGACTGGGTTGGACTGGGTTTAACTGGGTTGGACTGGGTTGAACTGGGTTGAACTGGGTTGGACTGGGTTGGACTGGGCTGAACTGGGTTGGACTGGGTTGGACTGGGTTGGACTGGGTTGGACTGGGTTGGATTGGGTTGGACTGGGTTGGACTGGGTTGAACTGGGTTGAACTGGGTTGGACTGGGTTTAACTGGGTTGGACTGGGTCGGACTGGGTTGGACTGGGTTGGACTGGGTCGGACTGGGTTGGACTGGGTTGGACTGGGCTGAACTGGGTCGGACTGGGTTGGACTGGGTTGGACTGGGTCGGACTGGGTTGGACTGGGTTGGACTGGGCTGGATTGGGTTGAACTGGGTTGGACTGGGCTGGACTGGGTTGGACTGGGTTGGACTGGGTTGGACTGGGTTGAACTGGGTTGAACTGGGTTCAGGACTCCGGGGGGGGTTGGAGGTCGTTAAGCCAATCACGTGTAATGTGGATGATTAAGAAGAAGTAAGTCGGGAATTTTGGGGGAGTTGTAATGGTTCTAGAGAGTGAAAGAATTCTAATGGGTGAAGGAGGGGTGGAGAAACTGGAGGTCTAATTAATCAAGGAGTGGTGGAGAAAACAGAATTCTAATTAATTAAGGATTGGTGGAAAAACTGGAACTCTAATTAATTAAGGATTGGTGGAAAAACTGGAATTCTAATTAATTAAGGAGTGGTGGAGAAAACAGGATTCTACTAGGTGAAGGATTGGTGGAAAAACTAGAATTCTAATTAATTAAGGAGTGGCGGAGAAATTAGGATTCTACTAAGTTAAAGAGTGGTGGAGAAAACAGAATTCTAACAGGTTAAGGAGTGGTGGAAAAAAATAGAATTCTAACAGGTTAAGGAGTGGTGAAGAAACTGGAATTCTGACAGGTTAAGGAGTGGTGGTCTGAGTTTGCATCTTGTTGGAAAAATCCCATGTAAGAGTTTGTACTGGGGAGAGTTGTTGCTTTTTAGCCATTGTGGCTTTTAGCCACTTTTGTTTTGCCTTTTGCCAGGGCTTCTAGCCATTCACTTATTATTACTATTAGAATATTATTATTATTATTATTATTATTATTATTATTATTATTATTATTATTATTATTATTATTATTATTATTGTTATAGCTGTTATTGTTATTATTACTATTACTATTACTGTTACCATTACCATTACTTACTATTACTACTACTATTACTGTTACTGTTACTGTTACTGTTACTGTTACTGTTAATATTATTATTTTTTTATTATTTTTCTTATTCTTATTTTTATTTTTATTATTATCATTATTAGCCCCTTTGCCATCACTTTTAGCCATTGCCCATCTAAGTCCTATTGAGACCAACATGCTTGTAGTTAATAATCTTTTTAACTATCAGCTACTTATTCAAGAGAACCCAACAAATCAGGAGCCCAGAGCTCCAGAACTGGTGCGCTGACCGCTGGATGTCCAGATCCTCATGGTCAACCAGAATTAATGCCCTGACCACCGGAGGTGTGAGAACCTCGTGGTCAACCAGAGTTAATGCCCTGACCACCGGATGTCCAGATCCTCGTGGTCAACCAGAATTAATGCCCTGACCACCAGAGGTCCAGAACCTCGTGGTCAACCAGAACTGGTGCGCTGACCACCAGAGGTCTCAGAAACTTGTGGTCAACCAGAGTTAATGCCCTGACCACCAGAGGTCCAGATCCTCGTGGTCAACCAGAGTTAATGCCCTGACCACCAGAGGTCCGAGAACCTCGTGGTCAACCAGAATTAATGCCCTGACCACCGGAGGTGTGAGAACCTCGTGGTCAACCAGAATTATGCCCTGACCACTGGAGGTCCAGAACCTCCTGGTCAACCAGAATTAATGCCCTGACCACCGGATGTCCAGAACCTCGTGGTCAACCAGAACTGGTGCGCTGACCACCGGAGGTCTCAGAAACTTGTGGTCAACCAGAATTAATGTCCTGACCACAGGAGGTTCAGATCCTCATGGTCAACCAGAGTTAATGCCCTGACCACCGGATGTCCAGAACCTCATAGTCAACCAGAACTGGTGCCCTGACCACCGGAGGTCCGAGAACCTCGTGGTCAACCAGAGTTAATGGCCTGACCACTGGATGTCCAGAACCTCGTGGTCAACCAGAATGAATGCCCTGACCACCGGGGGTCCAGATCCTCGTGGTCAAGCGGCGTGGGAGCGGCGGTCAGCCGCGGGTACCCACCAGGTAGGTGAAGAAGGGGACGGAGTTGCGGACTTGGTTGTTGCTGGTCTTGAGGTGGAAGTTGACGGCCAGGTTGTCGCCGGGCTGCAGCTCGGTGCCGGCCACCGCCAGGTGCAGGAAGTTGCCCGAGCCGGCCTGGCTGCGGTAGGCCTGAGCGGTCATCTGCCGCCAGGCCTGGCGCTCGGCCGGCAGCCCCGGCTGGGCGGTCCGGACCTGTGGCAAGGGACACGGCGGCACTCGGTCACTCGGCCACCATGGAGAGGGCTTGGGGGTCGTGGGGTGTGGTGGTCATCACGGAGGTTTTGGCCACTGAGGAGGTTTTGGCCACTCTAGAGGTCTTGGCCACCACTATGGAGGTTTTGGCCACCACAGAGATCTTGGTCATCATGGAGGTTTTGGCCACCACTATGGAGGTCTTGGCCACTGTGAAGGTGTTGGCCACCATAAAGGTCTTGGTCATCATGGAGATTTTGGCCACCATAAAGGTCTTGGCCATTGTGGAGGTGTTTTGGTCATCATGGAGGTTTTGGCCATTGTGGAGGTTTTGGCCACCATTGTGGAGGTCTTGGCCACCAAAGAGATCTTGGCCATCATGGAAATTTTGGCCACTACGGAGGTTTTGGCCACTGTAGAGGTCTTGGCCACCACTATGGAGGTCTTGGCCATCATGGAGGTGTGGTGGTCATCACAGAGAATTTTGGCCACTATGGAGGTTTTGGTCACTGTAGAGATCTTGGCTGTCATGGAAGTGTGTTGGACATCATAGAGATTTTGGCCACTGGTCATTCTGGACATCTTGACCACCAGTCGCCTCAACTTTGGCCATCCTGTCTTCTGGCCAGCGATGAGTGACCACCATGGATGTCCAACCCATCCTGGTCCCTCAATCCTGCTGTCTTGACCTTTGAGTGACCACAACCATTGGTCACCCCGGACATTTTGACCACCAAGCACCTCCACTTTGGCCATCCTGTTTTCTGGCCAACAATGAGTGACCAGGATGACCCTTGACCACCATGGATGTCCAGCCCATCCTGATCCCCCAATCCTGACCCTTGAGTGACCACAACCATTGGTCACCCCGGACATCTTGACCACCAACCACCTCCACTTTGGCCATCCTGGTTTTTGGCCAACGACGAGTGACCACCATGGATGTCCAGCCCCTCCTTATCCCCTAATCCTGCTGTCCTGACCTTTGAGTGACCCCAGCCATTGGTCACTCCGGTCACTCAGGCCACTCACGGTGATGGGGACGCTGTCCTTGTTGGCCGGCATGTTGAGCACCAGCCTGGCCGTGCCGTCCCGCTGGGTGGACACCGGATCCTGGAACCCGTCGGCCTGGACGGTGACACGCGGCGCCGGCGACCCGTCGGGGTTGGTGACAAAAACCTGCAGGGGACACCGGGGGACACGGGGACGTTACGGTGGGACATGGAGAGAGGGAGGGGACAGGGGGACAGGGTGGTGGCACCAGGAAGGGACACTGGGAAGGGACAATGACACTGGGAAAGGGACAATGACACTGGGAAGGAGTGGTGGCACTGGGAAAGGGACATGGGGAAGGGACAATGACACTGGGGAGGGACAAGGACACTGGGGAGGGGTGGTGGCACCAGAAAGGGACACTGGGAAGGGGTGGTGACATTGGAAAGGGGCACTGGGAAGGGACAATGGCACTGGGAAGGCATGGTGGCACTGGGAAGGGACACTGGGAAGGAGTGGTGGCACCAGGAAGGGGTGGTGGCAATGGGAAGGGAAAATGACACTGGGAAGGGACACTGCCACCAGGAAGGGGACACTGGGAAGGGACAATGATACTGGGAAGGGGTGCTGGCATTGGGAAGGGACACAGGGAAAGACAATGACACTGGGAAAGGGACCCTGCCACCAGGAAGGGCCATCCTGGTGGCACAGGGACACCCCACAGCCCCCAGCCCCTCCCAGGTGACACAGGGACACCACCCCCAGGGGCCCTGCGCCACCACCCGGGGCCACCGCTGTCCCCAAGGTGTCACCCACCGTGAGGTCAAAGGGCATCCCGGGCTTGAAGTACTTGGGGGTGTGGGTGAAGTGGATGCTGTACGGGGACGTCACGATGCGGATGTCACCGCGCTGCGCCTCCACCATGTCACTGCCTGTGGGACACCGGGGTCACCTGGGGTCCCTGTCACCCGTCCCGGGTGTCCCCCGTGTCCCCTCACTGTCACTGTCCCCTCTATGTCCTCCCACCACACTGTGTCTCCACCATGTCACTGCCTGTGGGGCACCGGGGTCACCTGGGGTCCCTGTCACCCGTCCCAGGTGTCCCCCGTGTCCCCTCACTGTCACTGTCCCCTCTATGTCCTCCCACCACACTGCGTCTCCACCATGTCACTGCCTGAGGGGGTGCCAGTGTCACCTGGGGTCCCTGTCACCCGTCCCAGGTGTCCCCCTCATTCTCACTGTCCCTGTCCCCATGGTCCCCACGTCTTTCCATCATCCCCACTGTCCTCACTCTGTCCCTGTCCCCCTGTGTCCCCGCACTGTCACTGTCCCCTGTGACCTCCCACCACCCCATCCCATGTGCCCACGTTGTCCCTGTCCTCCGTGTCCCTCCACTGTCCCCTGTGTCCCCCCGCTGTCCCCCATACCCCCTCCCTGTCCCTCGTGTCTCCCCACTGTCCCCCTGTCCCCCCACTGTCCCCTGTGTCCTTTGTGTCCCCTCACTGTCCCTGTCCCCCCTGTCCCTCCACTGTCCCCTGTGCTCCCCCACCGTCCCTGTCCCCTGTTTCCTCCCGCTGTCCCCCATGTCCCCTCCTGTCCCCTGTGTCCCTGTCCCATGTCCCCTCCCTGTCCCTGACCCCCATGTCCCCCCATTGTCCCTGTCCCCCTTGTCCCCTCCCTGTCCCCCGTGTCCCCCGCTGTCCCTGCCACCCCCCGTGTCCCCGCACTGACCTGACTCGGTGATGACGGTGACAGTGACATACAGCGAGTGTCCCACGAGCTCGTGGGGGTTGGGGAAGCGCTCGCGCAGGTGAGCCATGGAGAGCACGGCCTCAGCGTCTCCGTCCACCACCTGGGGACATGGGGACATGGGGACAGGGTTAGGACAGGGTTAGGGACAGGCTTGGGGACAGCACGGCCTCAGCGTCACCGTCCACCACCTGGGGACACGGGGACATGGGGACACGGGGACAGGGTTAGGGACAGGCTTGGGGACAGCACGGCCTCGGCGTCACCGTCCACCACCTGGGGACACGGGGACATGGGGACAGAGTTAGGGACAGGCTTGGGGACAGCACGGCCTCAGCGTCACCGTCCACCACTTGGGACACGGGGACACGGAGACACAGGGACAGGGTTAGGGACATGGTTAGGACAGGCTTGGGGACAGGGTTGGTGACAGTGACAGGGCTGGGGACAGGGACAGGGCTGGGGACAGGGACAGTGCTGGGACAGGGACAGAGCCAGCTCACAGTGCGAGGTTTAGGGATTGGTTTAGGGACAGGGTTGGTGACAGTGCCAGGGTTGGGGACAGGGACAGCTCACAGTGCGAGGTTTAGGGACGGGGTTGGTGACAGCGACAGGGCTGGGGACAGTGACAGGGTTGGTGGCAGTGCCAGCTCACCGCCACGCGCCGCAGGGACTGGGGGATGCTCTTCTTCTCGTCGTCCACCATCACCCCGAAGAGCACGAACGCCGTCCCCTCCAGGCGCTTCCCGTACAGGTACCTGGGGACAGGTGCGTCACCGTGTCAGTGTCACTGTCACCGTGTCACCGTCACTGTCACCGTGTCACTGTGTCACCGTGTCACTGTGTCAGTGTCACTGTGACACCCTGTCACCCATGTAACAGTGTCACTGTGTTACAGTGTTACCCTGTCATTGTGTCACCATGTCACCGTCACCGTCACGGTGACACCGTGTCACCATGTCACTGTGACACCCTGTCACCCATGTAACCGTGTCACCGTGTTACAATGTTACCCTGTCATTGTGTCACCATGTCACCGTCACCGTCACGGTGATACCGTGTCACTGTGTCACTGTGACACCCTGTCACCCATGTAACAGTGTCACCATGTTACAATGTTACCCTGTCATTGTGTCACCATGTCACCGTGTCACCGTGTTACAATGTCACCCTGACAGCGTCACTGTGCCACCATGCCATTGTGTCACCATGTCATTGTGTCACCGTGTCATTGTGTCACCGTGTCACCCTGTCACTCTGTCATTGTGTCACTGTGTCAATGTGCCACCCTGTCACCGTGTCACGGTGTCACCGTGTCACCGTCACAATGTCACAGTGTCATCATGTCACCCTGTCACTGTGTCACCATGTCCCCATCCTGCCACCCCTCTCTGTCATCCCATCCCTGCCACCGTCACCACCCATGTCACCGTGACACCCTGTGTCCCCCTGTCACCCTCCAAGGACAGCAGCAGAGCAGAGCTGTCCCCTGTCCCCTGTCCCCTGTCCCCTGTCCCCCACACAGAGGGGACCCTCTTGGGGACCCTTTTGGGGACACGTTTGGGTCACCTGGCCAGGATGGACACCCGGAAATCCTCCTGGCGGTCGATGTACAGGAACTTCTCCTCGGGCTCCACGGCCACCTCAAAGCTCGGCAGCACTGCGGGGGTGACACCGGTGACACCGGCGACCCCGGTGCCACCCCCTGGGGACAATCCCGGTGTCCCCGCACCCACCGTATTCCTTGACCTCGAACTGGGTGCTGAAAACCTGATCCGGAGACTCCTCGAATTTGGCCGAAATCGTCCACATGCCCAGGCTGGAGGAGGCGGCAGGGAGGTGACAGTGAGGGGACAGCGCCGGGGGTGTCCCCAGGCCACCACGGGGGGAGGTGACACCCACCTGACGACCTCGGGCAGGTTGTGGTTGAGGGACAGGATCCCGTTTTTCGTCGGGGACGACACCGAGACTTGTTTGATGATGACGTTGTCGGGCGTCTGAGGGGACGCGCGCCGTGGGGACGGTGGCACGGGTGGCACCGTGTCACCCCTGTGTCACCCCTGTGTCACCCCTGTGTCACCCCTGTGTCACCCCTGTGTCACCCCAGGTCACCCACCTTGACCTCCACGATGACGGTCTTGGCCACCGGCTGCATGAGGTGGTCCACGGTGAAGAGGCGGCAGAGCACTGGGAGGGGACACGGGGACACGGTCAGGGGACAAGGACAGGGAGGGGACACAGGGGACACGGTGAGAGGGGACACAGGGGACACGGTCAGGGGACAAGGACAGGGAGGGGACACAGGGGACATGGTGAGAGGGGACACAGGGGACACGGTCAGGGGACACAGGGGACATCAGAACTGGGAGGGGACACGGGGACACGGTCAGGGGACACAGGGGACACGGTGAGGGGACATGGACAGGAGGGGACACAGGGGACACGGTGAGAGGGGACACAGGGGACACGGTCAGGGGACAAGGACAGGGTGAGGGGACACAGGGGACATGGTCAGGGGACACAGGGGACATCCAGAACTGGGAGGGGACACAGGGGAAACGGTGAGGGGACACAGGGGACACAGTCAGGGGACACAGGGGACATCCAGAACTGGGAGGGGACATGAGGGACATGGTGAGGGGACACTTGGGGACACCCAGCCCAGGTGTCCCCACTCACTGGTGGCCCCGGGGGTGTCCTCATGTGTCCCTGCGGTGTCCCTGCAGTGTCTCCATGTGTCCCCATGTGTCCCCAGGTGTGTCCCTGCGGTGTCCCTGCAGTGTCCCCATGTGTCCCCATGTGTCCCCAGGTGTGTCCCTGCGGTGTCCCCATGTGTCCCAGGTGTGTCCCCGCGGTGTCCCCATGTGTCCCCATGTGTCCCCATGTGTCCCCAGGTATGTCCCTATGTGTCCCCACGGTGTCCTCATGTGTCCCCACGTGTCCCCATGTGTCCCTGCAGTGTCCCCAGGTGTCCCTGCAGTGTCCCCAGGTGTGTCTCTGTGGTGTCCCTGCAGTGTCCCCAGGTGTGTCCCCACGTGTCCCCATGTGTCCCTGCAGTGTCCCCAGGTGTCCCTGCAGTGTCCCCAGGTGTGTCTCTGTGGTGTCCCTGCAGTGTCCCCAGGTGTGTCCTCACGTGTCCCCATGTGTCCCTGCAGTGTCCCCATGTGTCCCCGCGGTGTCCCCAGGTGTCCCCAGGTGTGTCTCTGTGGTGTCCCTGCAGTGTCCCCAGGTGTCCCCGGGTGTCCCCGCTCACCGGTGGCCCCGGGGGTGTAGATGGGTTTGTCGGTCTGCACGAAGATGTGGCCGCTCTGCAGCGACACCAGCAGCACCTTCTCCAGCGTCACCCCGGCCACCTGCGCTGTCACCGTCACAAACTGCTTCCCCTGCGCCGCCGGCAGCAGCTTGGCTGGCACCTGGGGACAGGGACAGGGACTGTGGGGACAGCTGTGGGGACATCCATGGGGACAGGGACAGTGGGGAAAGCTGTGGGGACAGCTGTGGGGGCAGGGACAGTGGGGACATCCATAGGGACAGGGACAGTGGGGACATCCATAGGGACAGGGACAGTGGGGACAGCTGTGGGGACAGTTGTGAGGACAGGGACAGTGGGGACATCCATGGGGATAAGGGACATTGGGGACAGGGACAGGGATGGTGGGGACATCCACAGGGACAGGTGGAGACAGAGACAGTGGGGACAACTGTGGGGACAACTGTAGGGACATCTGTGGGGACAGGGGACAGTGGGGACAGGGGACAGTGGGGACATCCACGGGGACAGGGGACACCAGGAGTGACCACCCTCCTTGACATGGAATGACCATCCCCCTGGACACAGAGTGACCATCCCCATGGACACAGAGTGACCACTCCCCTGGACACCAGGAGTGACCATCCCCTGGACACAGAGTGACCATCCCCATGGACACAGAGTGACCACTCCCCTGGACAGAGTGACCATCCCCATGGACACAAAGTGACCACCCCCATGGACAAAGAGTGACCATCCCCTGGACACAGAGTGACCATCCCCATGGACAGAGTGACCTTCCCCCTGGACACAGAGTGACCATCCCCCTGGACACCAGGAGTGACCATCCCCTGGACACAGAGTGACCATCCCCATGGACAGAGTGACCACCCCCATGGACACAGAGTGACCATCCCCATGGACAGAGTGACCACCCCCCTGGACAGAGTGACCACCCCCCTGGACACAGAGTGACCACTCCTCTGAACACAGAGTGACCACCCTGCTGCACACAGAGTGACCACCCCCCTGGACAGAGTGACTATCCCCATGGACACAGAGTGACCATCCCCATGGACAGAGTGACCACCCCCTGGACACAGAGTGACCACCCCGCTGTCCCCCACCCTCCGGCCGTTCCCCACCCCCAGTCCAGGGTTCAGCCGCAGGTTCCCGTCCCAGGCACTGACCACTGGGACAGTGACCCAGGACAAGTGACCAGGGGGTGGTGACAGTGACCAGGGGGTGGTGACAGTGACAGGGGGGTGGTGACAATGGCCAGGGGCTGGCGACAGTGACCAGGGGGCGGCGACAGTGACCGAGGGATGGTGACAGTGACCAGGGGAGGTGACAATGACCCAGAGTAAGTGACCAGGGGGTGGTGACAATGGCCAACGGGGTGGTGACAATGACCCAGGATAAGTGACCAGGAGATCGTGACAGTGACCGAGGGATGGCGACAGTGACCCAGGGGGTGGTGACAATGGCCAGGGACTGGTGACAGTGACAGGAGGGTGGTGACAATGACCAGGGGGAGGTGGTGACAATGACCGGAGTGCGGTGACAATGGCCAAGGGGTGGTGACAATGACCCAGGACAAGTGACCAGTGAGTGGCGACAGTGACCAGGGGGCGGTGACAACGACCAGGGGGTGGTGACAAGTGACCGAGGGATGGCGACAGTGACCGAGGGGTGGCGACAGTGACCAGGGGGAGGCGACAGTGACCAGGGGGAGGCGACAACGCCACCGTACCTTGATGGTGGCCGTGGCCATCATGCCCTCGGCCGGGCTCAGCGCCACGCGGGTCTCGAACAGGATCTGGCGCTTCAGGGGGAAATCCTGGACCCGCAGCGAGGCCTCGGCGGCCGCGGCCGCCCCGGGCGCCTCCAGCAGCACCAGCTCGTCCGTCTCCAGCCGCAGCACGGCCGGGGTCACCATGGTCACCCTGGGGACAGCGCGGGGCGGTCACGGGGCTGGGGGGGCACAGCGACCCCAAAACGTGCCCCGAAATCAGCTCAGAGAACGCAGAAACCCCGAATGTGTCAGAAAAAAAAATCCCCAAAACCCCAAAATCTGTCAGAAAAAAAAAATCCCCAAAAAATCCAAAATCCCAAAATCTGTCAGAAAAAAAAAAAAAAAAAAATCCCCAAAAAATCCAAAATCCCAAAATCTGTCAGAAAAAAAAAATATCCCCAAAAATCCAAAATCCCAAAATCTGTCAGAAAAAAAAATATCCCCAAAAATCCAAATTCCCAAAATCTGTCAGAAAAAAAAAAATATCCCCAAAAATCCAAAATCCCAAAATCTGTCAGAAAAAAAATATCTCCAAAAATCCAAAATCCCAAAATCTGTCAGAAAAAAAAATATCCCCAAAAATCCAAAATCTGTCAGAAAAAAAAATATCCCCAAAAAATCCAAAATCCCAAAATCTGTCAGAAAAAAAAAACTCCCAAAAATCAAAAATCCCAAAATGTGTCCTGAAATCAGCTCAGGGCACCCAAAAACCCAAAATCTGTCCCAAAATGAGCTCAGAACACCCAAAAACCCCAAAATCTGTCCCGAAATCAGCTCAGAGCACCCAAAAACCCCAAAATCTGTCCCGAAATCACCTCAGAGCACCCAGAAACCCAAAATCTGTCAGAAAAAAAAACTCCCAAAAATCCAAAACCCCAAAATGTGTCCCGAAATCAGCTCAGAGAAAGCAGAAACCCCAAAATCTGTCCAAAAATCACCTTGGGGATCTCAGAACACCCAGAAACGCCAAAATCTGTCACTAAATTATCTAAGAGCACCCAGAAACCCAAAATTTGTCCATAAATCAGCTCAGAACACCCAAAACCCCAAAATCTGTCCATAAATCAGCTCTGAGCACCCAAAAACCCCGAAATCACCTCTGAACACCCTGAAACCCAAAATCTGTCCTGAAATCAGCTCAGAGAACGCGGAAATCCCAAAATCATCTGTCCCGAAATCACCTCGGGGATCTCAGAACACCCAAAACCCCAAAATCGTCCCTAAATCATCTAAGAGCACCCAAAAACTCAAAAATATGTCCATAAATCACCTTGGGGACTTCAAAGCACCCAGAATCCCCAAAATCTGTCAGAAAAAAATTTCCCAAAAATCCAAAATCCCAAAAATCTGTTCCTAAATCGCTTCAGAGCACCCAGAAACCCCAAAATCTGTCCCTAAATCACCTTGGGTATCTCAGAGCACCCAAAAACCCGAAATGTGTCCCCAGTGCCCCCCAAATCCCCCATGACACCCCAAATCCCCCATTTCATTTGGGTTTAGGGGTCCCCGGCAGGTTTGGGGTTTTCGGGGGTCCCGAATATTTGGGAACCAGGCTGGGGGGGTCCCATGGGTGGGGTGAGTTGGGGTCCCATAGGGGGGAGTCCCACGGGTTTGGGGTCCCTAAAAAGGGGATCCCAGGGGGTCCCACGGGTGGGTGAGTGGGGGTCCCATGAGCTTGGGGTCCCAAAAAAGGGGATTCCATGGGTGGGGGGTCCCATGGGTTTTTGGGGTCCCTAAAAAGGGGATTCCATGAGGGTCCCATGGATTGGGGAGGGGTCCCTAAAAAGGGGATTTTATGGGGGGGTGGGTCCCATGGATTGAGGGATTCCATGGGTGGGGGGTCCCACGGGTTTGGGGTCCCAAAAAAGGGGATTATATGGGGGTCCCATGGATGGGTGAGTGGGGGTCCCATAGGTGGGGGTCCCATGGGTTTTGGGGGTCCCTAAAAAGGGGATCCCAGGGGGTCCCACGGGTGGGTGGGGGTCCCGGTCTCTCACAGCTGGGCGCGGGCGGGGGTCCCGAGCAGCACCGCGAGGCCGAAGAGGAGGAGGAGGAGGCGGCGGGGGTGGGGGGGCAGCGCCGGAGCCCCCATGGCCGCAGGGAGGGGACAGCGACGGGGACAGCGACGGGGACAGCGACAGCGACAGCGACAGCGACAGCGACAGCGGCCGGGAGGAGGAGGAGGAGGAGGAGGAGGGGGCGGGGGTCCCTTTATGGTGGCCACGCTGGTTAATGGGTAACCCGGGCCCTGGGCCCACCCATGGGTGGGGGCGGGGAGGGGGCTCCGGCCACCCCTGGTCACCTCCGGCCACCCCTGGTCACCTCTGGTCACCTCCGGCCACCCCCGGCCACCTGCGGCCACCTGAGTGGGGGCGGGGTGACACCATCGAGACCCCCCGTGCTGAGGGGGGGGGTCCCGCGCCCTTGGGTGGGGGTTGGGGTTGGGACCCCTCCCCCCGTCCCCCGCGGGGTGGGGGAGGGGCTGCCGGGACGCGAGGTCGTTCCTCATTTCGGGGAAGGCGCTGGCGCGGGGCCACCCCGGGGCTTGCGACATCGCGGGGGGGACACCCGAGGGGGGGTCGCGACAGGGGGACACCGAGGGGACATGCTGGAGACCCCCTCCCCCAGTCGGTCACGGACACCTGGGTGGCACCTGAGACACCTGACAGGACCTGGACACCTGGATGACACCTGAGACACCTGAAAGGACCTGGGTGACCTCCTGGACCCTTGGCAGGACTTGGGGATTTGGGGCCCACTTGGACCTGCACACCTGGGTGACACCTGAGACACCTGACAGGACCTGGTCACCTGGGTGGTCCCACCTGAGACCCCTGATAGGACCTGGGTCATCTCCAGGACCCCTGGTAGGACCTGGACACCTGGACCCGGACACCTGGGTGACACCTGAAAGGACCTGGGTGACCTCCTGAACCCTTGGTAGGACTTGGGGATTTGGGGCCCACTTGGACCTGGACACCTGGGTGACACCTGAGACACCTGACGGGACCTGGGTCATCTCCAGGACCCCTGGTAGGACCTGGTCACTTGGGTCACCTCCTGGACCTGGACACCTGAGTCCATCCTGAGACCTCCAACAGGTCCTGGACACCTGGACACCTCCTGGACCCCTTTGGGCCACCTTGTCCAGCCACGTGGCCCCTCCTGGACCCTCTGGACCACCATGGACCTGCTGGGCCACCACGGACCCCTTGGGCCACCGTGTCCAGGCCAACTTGATCCCTCCTGGACCCCTTTGGGCCACCACGGACACTCTGGGCCACCATGTCCAGGCCACTCGGACACCTCCTGGACCTTCTGGGCCACCATGGACTCCCAGGGCCACCATGTCCAGTCACGTGGCCCCTCCTGGACCTTCTGGGCCACCATGGACCCCCAGGGCCACCATGGACCCCTTGGGCCACCACATCCGGCCACCTGGACCCCACCTGGGACATTGCCATGGCTCCAGTGTCCCCCCCATTGTCCCCGTGTCCCCCCCAGCCGCGGTGGCAGCTCCTCCCCGGCTGTGACAGGAAGGTGGCCCCGGAAGCCGCCCCGGTGTCCCCCGCGGCTCCCCTGGGGCGCAGGCGCGACACCTCCCTTGTCCCCTGTGCCACCTCTTCCGCCACCACCCCCTGTGCCAGGCCTGCCCAGACCCCGCTGGCCACTCCAGGGGTCCCTCCAGGCCACCAGCTGGACAAGGGGCCCATCGGGACGTGGCGGTGGCACCGGGACCCGCAGCTGTCCCTTGTCACCCCACGGGGCCCCAGCGCCTCCGGTTCCTCCCCTTCCTGGGGGGAAGGGACCCCCCTGCCCGAGGGAGCGGCACCAGGAGCGGCCGGAGCAGCTGAGGTTTGGCCAGAGGTCACCTAGGGGTCATCCAGGGGTCATCCAGGGGTCATCCAGGGGTCACTCAGAGGCTCCTCGCTGGACGTGGCCCTGCTGAGGTCGCACGGGGCAGGGCCTCACCTGGGGCGGGTCTGGACAGGAGGGGGGACACTGGGACCTGATCTGTGGGACCTGATCTGTGGGATCTGATCTGTGGGATCTCTGATCTGTGGGATCTGATCTCCATTGGGATCTGATCTCCACTGGGATCTGATCTGTGGGATCTGATCTGTGCTGGGATCTGATCGGTGGGATCTGATCGGTGGGATCTGATCTGTGGGATCTCTGATCTGTGGGATCTGATCTGTGGGATCTGATCTGTGGGATTTGATCTCCATTTGGGATCTGATCTCCACTGGGATCTGATCTGTGGGATCTGATCTGTGGGATCTGATCTGTGGGATCTCTGATCTGTGGGATCTGATCTCCATTGGGAACTGATCTCCATTGGGATCTGATCTGTGGGATCTGATCTCCATTTGGGATCTGATCTCCATTGGGATCTGATCTCCACTGGGATCTGATCTGTGGGATCTGACCTGTGGGATCTGATCTCCGCTGGGATGTGATCTCCATTTGGGATCTGATCTGTGGGATCTGATCTCCACTGGGATCTGATCTCCATTGGGATCTGATCTGTGGGATCTGATCTCCACTGGGATCTGATCTCCATTTGGGATCTGATCTCCATTTGGGATCTGATCTGTGGGATCTGATCTCCGCTGGGATCTGATCTCCATTGGGATCTGATCTGTGGGATCTGATCTCCATTTGGGATCTGATCTCCGCTGGGATGTGATCTCCATTGGGATCTGATCAGTGCTGGGATCTGATCTCCATTTGGGATCTGATCTGTGGGATCTGATTTGTTGGATCTGATCTCCACTGGGATCTGATCTCCATTGGGATCTGATCTGTGGGATCTGATCTGTGGGATCTGATCTCCGCTGGGATCTGATCTCTGCTGGGATCTGATCTGTTCCAGGATCTCATCTCCACCGGGATCTCATCTCCACTGGCTCATCCACAGAAATTTTTCCAGGACCCAACTCAATCCATTCCTCCATAGCAATTCATCCTGCCAGGACCCAACTCCGTTGAAGTTCACCCCACCAGGACCCAACTCAACCAGTTCTTCCACAGAAATTCCTCCTGCCAGGACCCAACTCCACAGAAATTCCTCCTGCCAGGACCCACCTCCACAGAAATTCCTCCTGCCAGGACCCAACTCTCCTGAATTTCCTCCTGCCAGGACCCAACTCCACAGAATTTCCTCCTGCCAGGACCCACCTCTGCTGAATTCCCTCCTGCCAGGACCCAACTCCACAGAAATTCCTCCTGCCAGGACCCACCTCCGCTGAATTCCCTCCTGCCAGGACCCAACTCCATCAGTTCTTCCATAGAAATTCCTCCTGCCAGGACCCACCTCTGCTGAATTCCCTCCTGCCAGGACCCAACTCTACAGAATTTCCTCCTGCCAGGACCCAACTCCATCAGTTCTTCCATAGAAATTCCTCCTGCCAGGACCCACCTCCTCTGAATTCCCTCCTGCCAGGACCCGTGGCCCAGCCGCTGTCCCCATGGAGGTGTGGCGCCAGTGTGCGCACTGGCTGGTGGCCGCGCGCGTCCTGCCCGCGGGTCACCGGGCCAGCAGCCCCGGGGGACAGGTGTGGGACCTGGCGCAGGCGCTGCGGGACGGGGTCCTGCTGTGCCACCTCCTCAACGCGCTCCTGCCCCGCGCCGTGCCACCCCGGGACATCTGTCCCCGTCCCCAGATGTCACAGGTGAGGTGGGGAGGGACATGGGGAGAGGTGACAGTGACAGTGACAGTGGCAGCGACAGTGAGAGTGACAGTGACAGCGACAGCGACAGTGGCAGTGACAGTGGCAGTGACAGTGACAGTGACAATGACAGTTACAGTGACAGTGAGAGTGACAGCGACAGCGACAGTGACAGTGACAGTGAGAGTGAGAGTGAGAGTGACAGTGACAGCGACAGTGACAGTGACAGCGGCAGCGACAGTGGCAGTGACAGTGGCAGTGACAGTGACAGTGACAATGACAGCGACAGTGGCAGTGAGAGTGAGAGTGACAGTGACAGTGGCAGTGACAGTGACAGTGACAGTGGCAGTGAGTGGCAGTGGCAGTGGCAGTGACAGTGACAATGACAGTTACAGTGACAGTGAGAGTGACAGCGACAGCAACAGCGACAGTGACAGTGACAATGGTGGGTGCGGACGAGGGTGGTGGCAGTGATGGGGACAATGAAGATGGTGGTGGTGACAATGGTGGCACTGATGGTGACGATGGTGGGTGTGGTGAGGGTGGAGACAATGATGGGGACAATGGGGATGATGATGGTGACATTGATGGTGACAATAGGGACGTTGATGGTGACAATGACAGTGACAATGACAAATGGGAGTGTCAATGAGGATGGTGGCAGTGATGGGGACAATGGTGGTGGTGACAATGGTGGCACTGATGGTGACGATGGTGGGTGTGGTGAGAGTGGTGACAATGATGGGGACAATGGGGATGATGATGGTGACATTGGTGGTGACAATGACAGGCCTGGTGTGAATGGGGGTGACAGGGCAATGGGACAATGAGGAAGATGATGATGGTGACAATGGTGGCATTGATGGTGACAGTGGTGGGTGTGGATGAGGGTGGTGGCAGTGAGGATGATGATGATGACAATGGGGTTGTTGGTGATGGTGCCATCATTGTCCCCACCACCATCACCGCCACCATGATTGTCACCATCACCAACATTGTCATTGTCACCTGTCCTTGTCCTCATCACCATCACCACCACCATGATTGTCACCATCACCAACATTGTCATTGTCACCTGTCCTTGTCATTGTCACCACCCGTCATTGTCATCATTGACAATGGTGGTGATGGTGACGAGGGCAAAGATGGGTGACAATGACAACAACAAAGATGGCAGTGGTGGCGATGTTCATGGGGTTGACAATGACAAGGACAGAGACAGTGGCCGTGCCAGTGCCACCATTGGTGACAACTTGGAGAGATCAAGGCCCTGATTTTGACGGTGACAAGGGGGGTGACACTGGGGGGTGGCACTGGTGACACCAGTGACGGTGACAACCATGGTGGCGGCGATGGTGACGAGGACAGGGACGAGTGGCAATGACAATGTTGGTGACGGTGACAACCATGGTGGCGGCGATGGTGACGAGGACAGGGACGAGTGACAATAACAACAACAACGGTGGCGATGGTGGCAATGCGGTGACAACTTGGAGAGATCAAGGCCCTGGCTTTGACGGTGACAAGGGGGGTGGCTCTGGTGACACGGGTGACACGGTGACGCTGCCGCCGCAGTTCCTGTGCCTGAGGAACATCCGCACCTTCCTGGCCGCCTGCGCCGACAAGTTCGGGCTGCCCAAGCACCGGCTCTTCGGCGCCTTCGACCTCTTCGACGTCCAGGATTTCGGCAAGGTGGGGTCAGGGGTCCAGTGTCCTGGCGGGGGTGGCGCCCTGGGGTCACATGTCACCCCCCCCCGATGTCACCTCTCTGTCCCCAGGTGATCGAGACGCTCTCGACGCTGTCCTGGACGCCGATCGCGCAGAGCAAAGGATTCACGTGAGTGGACGGGACTCAGGTGTCCGGTCCCTGAGGGGCCGAGTGTCCAGTCCCCTCTCTGAGTGACCCCAGTGTCCAGTCCTGATGGTTCAGGTGTCCAGTCCCCTCTCTGAGTGACCCCAGTGTCCAGCCCCTGATGGTTCAGGTGTTCAGTCCCCTCTCTGAGTGACCCCAGTGTCCAGCCCCTGATGGTTCAGGTGTCCAGTCCCTGGTGTCCAGTCCCCTGTCTGAGTGACCCCAGTGTCCAGCCCCTGATGGTTCAGTGTCCAGTCCCCTCTCTGAGTGACCCCAGTGTCCAGCCCCTGATGGTTCAGGTGTCCAGTCCCTGGTGTCCAGTCCCCTGTCTGAGTGACCCCAGTGTCCAGCCCCTGATGGTTCAGGTGTCCAGTCCCCTCTCTGAGTGACCCCAGTGTCCAGCCCCTGATGGTTCAGTGTCCAGTCCCCTGTCTGAGTGACCCCAGTGTCCAGCCCCTGATGGTTCAGGTGTCCAGTCCCCTCTCTGAGTGACCCCAGTGTCCAGCCCCTGATGGTTCAGGTGTCCAGTCCCTGGTGTCCAGTCCCCTCTCTGAGTGACCCCAGTGTCCAGTCCTGATGGTTCAGTGTCCAGTCCCCTCTCTGAGAGACCCCAGTGTCCAGCCCTGATGGTTCAGTGTCCAGTCCCCTCTCTGAGTGACCCCAGTGTCCAGTCCTGATGGTTCAGTGTCCAGTCCCCTCTCTGAGTGACCCCAGTGTCCAGCCCTGATGGTTCAAGTGTCCAGTCCCTGGTGTCCAGTCCCCTGTCTGAGTGACCCCAGTGTCCAGCCCTGATGGTTCAAGTGTCCAGTCCCTGGTGTCCAGTCCCCTCTCTGAGTGACCCCAGTGTCCAGTCCTGATGGTTCAGTGTCCAGTCCCTGAGGGTCCCAGATGTCCAGTTCTGAGGGTCCGAAATCTCCAATCCCCAGTGTCCAGTCTGCAGGGGGTCCGAGATGTCCAGTCTCTAAAGCGTCCCTTGTGTCCAGTCCCTGGCGTCCAGTCCCTGAGGGCCTCCTATGTCCAGTCCTGAGGATCCCAGATGTCCAGTCCCCCCTGGTCTTAGGTGTCCAGTCCCTAAAGGGCTCCTGGTGTCCAGTTTCTGAGAGTCTCCAGTGTCCAGTCCCTGAGGGTCCCAGATGTCCAGTCCCCCAGTGTCTGGTCCCTGAGGGTCGCTGGTGTCCAGTCCCAGTGGTCACTGGTGTCCAGTCCCAGTGGTCACTGGTGTCCAGACCCAATGGTCACTGGTGTCCAGTGGTCACTGGTGTCCAGTGGTCACTGGTGTCCAGACCCAATGGTCACTGGTGTCCAGTGGTCACTGGTGTCCGGCCGTGTCCCCCAGGCCGTTCCCGTCCGAGGACAGCGTTGGGGACGATGACATTTACAGCGGCCTGTCCGACCTCATCGAGTGAGCGGGGCCACTGGGGCTACTGGGAGCTACTGGGGCTACTGGGGCTACTGGGGTTACTGGGAGGCACTGGGGGCTACTGGGGCTACTGGGGCTACTGGGGCTACTGGGGTTACTGGGAGCTACTGGGAGGCTACTGGGGGCTACTGGGGAGCTACTGGGGCTACTGGGGCTACTGGGAGGCACTGGGGGCTACTGGGGCTACTGGGGCTACTGGGGTTACTGGGGTTACTGGGAGCTACTGGGGGCACTGGGGCTACTGGGGCTACTGGGGCCACTGGGGCTACTGGGAGCTACTGGGGCTACTGGGGCTACTGGGGAGCTACTGGGGCTACTGGGAGGCACTGGGGGCTACTGGAGTCATTTGGGGGTACTGGGGACAATAAGGGACATTTGGGGACACTGGAGGATTTTGGGGGACATTAATGAAGGTCTCGGGGGCTACTGGGGATTTTGGGGTGCCAGGGGCTACTGGGGAGGTACTGGTGGCTACTGGGAGGGGTCTGGGGTCACTGGGGGGGGTATTGGGGACAACAAGGGACATTTGGGGACGCAGAGGGATTTTTTGGGACAAATAAGGGACATTTGGGGACATTGGGGGACATTAACGAGGGTCTGGGCTCCGTGGGGACATGAGGGGATTTGGGGGGACCCCGAGGGGTTTCGGGGTGTCCCCAGCGGCGTCCCCTGCGCAGTGACACGGCCGAGGAGGACGATGACCTCTACGACTGCGTGGAGGCCGAAGGCGACGACGGCGACGACGTCTACGAGGACCTGATGAGGGTGGAGCCGCCCCCGGCCGCGGTGAGACCCCGAAAATAGAGCAGGGGTACCCAAAAATACCTGGGGCACCCAAAAATAGAGCTGGGGTACCCAAAAAAATACCCAGAATATCCAAAAAACATACCCAGGACACCCGCAAAAAATACCCGGGGCACCCAAAAATAGAGCTGGGGTACCCCCAAAAAATACCAGGGGCGCCTAAAAATAGCTGAGGTACCCCTAAAAATACCCGGGGCACCCAAAAATAGAGCTGGGGCACCCAAAAAAATAGCTGGGGTACCCAAAAATAGAGCAGGGGTACCCCAAAAATAGCAGGGGTACCCAAAAATAGAGCAGGGGCACCCAAAAATAGAGCAGGGGCACCCCCAAAAATAGCTGGGGTACCCAAAAATAGAGCAGGGGTACCCCAAAAATAGATCAGGGGTACCCAAAAATAGAGCAGGGGCACCCAAAAAAATAGCTGGGGTACCCAAAAATAGAGCAGGGGTACCCAAAAATAGAGCTGGGGTACCCAAAAATAGAGCAGGGGCACCCAAAAATACCTGGGGCACCCAAAAATATAGCTGGGGTACCCAAAAAATAACTGGGACATCCCCCAAAAAATATCTGGGAGTCGCCAAAAAGTATCTGGGAGACCCCAAAAAATACCTGGGGCACCCCCGAAAAATACCCAGGGCACCCAAAAAATACCTGGGGCGCCCAAAAAAATATCTGGGACACCCCCCAAAAGAAATAGCTGGGAACCCCCCAAAAAATATCTGGGAGTCACCAAAAAGTGTCTGGGAATCACCAAAAAGTATCTGGGAGACCCCAAAAAATACCTGGGGCACCCAAAAAAAATAGCTGGGAGTCGCCAAAAAATACCAGGGAGTCGCCAAAAAAATATCTGGGAGTCCCCAAAAAAGTATCTGTGAGTCCCCATAAACACCGGAGGGTCCCCAAAGTGTCCCCTGGTGTCCCCGCAGAAGGGGGGCGTGGACCGGCGGCTCTGCTGCCTCCAGGAGCTGCGGCAGACGGAGGAGAGGTACACGGAGACCCTGGAGTCCATCTGCCAGGTGGGACTGGGGACACTGGGGGGACATTGGGGACATTGGGGACACTGGGGACACTTGGGGACATTGGGGACACTGGGGGGACTGGGGACACTGGGGACAGTGGGTACACGGAGACCCTGGAGTCCATCTGCCAGGTGGGACTGGGGACACTGGGGACACTGGGGACACTGGGGACACTGGGAACAGTGGGGACACTGGGGGGACTTGGGGATACTGGGGACATTGGGGACACGTGGGGGGATTGGGGATACTGGGGACATTGGGGACACTGGGGGGATTGGGGACACTGGGAGGACTGGGGGGACTGGGGACACTGGGGACAGTGGGGACACTGGGGATTTGGGGACACTGGGGACATTGGGTACACAGAGACCCTGGAGTCCACCTGCCAGGTGGGACACTGGGGACACTGGGGACACTGGGGACACTGGGGACACTGGGGACATTGGGGGGGACTGGGGACACTGGGGACACTGGGGACATTGGGGGCGACTGGGGACACTGGGGACACTGGGGACACTGGGGACACGGAGACCCTGGAGTCCATCTGCCAGGTGGGACAGCAGGACTGGGGACATTGGGGACATTGGGGACACTGGGGACAAAGATGGGACATTGGGGACACTGGGGACAAAGATGGGACATGGGGACACTGGGGACATTGGGGGGATTGGGGACAGTGCGTACACGGTGACCCTGGAGTCCATCTGCCAGGTGGGGACACTGGGGACACTGGGGACAGAGGTGTCCTCCCAGTGCTCCCAGTGCTCCCAGTAAGGCGCTGTCCCCTCCATGTCCCCTCGCTGTCCCCTCTCTGTCCCCTCTGTGTCCCCTCCGTGTCCCCTCACTGTCCCCTCACTGTCCCCTCGCTGTCCCCTCTCTGTCCCCAGCATTTCCTGCGGCCGCTGCGGCACTTCCTGAACCCGCGGGACATGGAGAGCGTGTTCATCAACGTGGAGGTGACAGTGACACTGGGAATGGGGACACTGACCAGTGACACCACTGACACTGACCAGTGACACCAGTGACACCAGCGACACCAGTGACAGTGACACTGGGAATGGGGACACTGACCAGTGACAGTGACCGGTGACAGTGGCCAGTGACAGTGACCAGTGACACCAGTGACACCAGTGACACCAGTGACACTGACCAGTGACAGCAGTGACAGTGACACTGGGACATGGAGAGCGTGTTCATCAACGTGGAGGTGACAGTGACACTGGGAATGGGGACACTGACCAGTGACAGTGACCGGTGACAGTGGCCAGTGACAGTGACCAGTGACACCAGTGACACCAGTGACACCAGTGACAGTGACACTGGGAATGGGGACACTGACCAGTGACACCAGTGACACTGACCAGTGACACCAGTGACACCAGTGACACCAGTGACAGTGACACTGGGAATGGGGACACTGACCAGTGACAGTGACCGGTGACAGTGACCAGTGACAGTGACCAGTGACACCAGCGACACCAGTGACACCAGTGACACCAGTGACACCAGTGCCACCAGAGACACCAGGGACACTGACCAGTGACAGCAGTGACACCAGTGACACCAGTGACACCAGTGACACCAGGGACACTGACCAGTGACATGGAGGTGACAGTGACACTGGGATTTGGGACACTGACCAGGGACACTGACCAGTGACAGTGACACCAGTGACAGTGGCCAGTGACACCAGTGACACCAGTGACACCAGTGACACCAGTGACCCTGCACCCTTCTCCCAGGACTCCCCAGTTAACCCAAATTAACCCCTCCCAGTGCTCCCAGTAACCCCCAACCCTCCCAGTTCCCAGTGCCCCCCCCGTCCCTCCCAGTGCTCCCAGTACCCCCCCAGTCCCTCCCAGTCCCTTCTCCCAGCGCCCCCAGTCCCTCCCAGTGCTCCCAGTAACCCCCCAGCCCCTCCCAGTTCCCTCTCCCAGCCCCCCCAGTCCCTCCCAGTGCTCCCAGTTCCCTCTCCCAGCGCCCCCAGCCCCTCCCAGTGCTCCCAGTAACCCCAGTTTGCAGGAGCTGCTGGAGCTGCACCGCCGGTTCCTGGGGGAGCTGCGGGGGGCGCTGGGGGGGGGCGGGGGGGGGCGCGCCCTGCCCCCCCTGTTCCTGCAGTACAAGGAGAGGTACGGGGGGGGATTTGGGGGGACTGGGGGGGATTTGGGGGGGATTTGGGGGGTCCTGGAGGGATTTGGGGGTTTTGGGGGGTCCTGATGGGGATTTGAGGGGTCTTGGGGGAATTTGGGGGGGATTTGGGGTGGGGGGTTTGGAGACGTTTGGGGAGGATTTGGGGGGACTGGAGGGGACTGGGGGGGATTTTGGGGGGGTCCTAGGGGGTCCTGGGGGGATTTTGGGGTGGTTTTGGGGGAATTTGGGAGGATTTGGGGGGGATTTTGGGAGTCCTGAGGGGGATTTGGGGGGTATTGGGGGGGATTTGGGGGGGTCCTGATGGGTCCTGAGGGGGATTTGGGGGGGTCCTCAGGAGGATTTGGGGGGATTTGGGGGGGGATTGAAGTGATTTTGGGGGTCCTGAGGGGGATTTGGGGGAGATTTGGGGGATTTTGGGTGGATTTTGTGTAGATTTGGGGCGGATTGGGGTGAATTTCGGATGGATTTTTAAATGGATTTTGGGTGGATTTTGACGGATTTCTGTGAATTTCGCTGGATTTGGGGCGGATTTGAAAGAATTTGGGATGGATTGCTGTGAATTTTGTTGTGTTTTTTGGTAAATTTGGGCGGATTTTGGATAAATTTGGGCAGATTTTGGGCGGATTTTGGGCAGATTTTGGGTTCCCTCCCCAGGTTCCTGCTCTATGGCCATTATTGCAGCCAGGTGGATTTTGGGTGGATTTGAGTGAATTTTGTGTGGATTTGGGCAGATTTTGGGCAGATTTCTGGGATTTCTGTGATTTTCGTTGGATTTTGGATAAATTTGGGCGGATTTTGGGTGAGTTTGGTCAGATTTTGGGTGTCCCCCCAGGTTCCTGCTCTATGGCCGTTACTGCAGCCAGGTGGATTTTGGGTGGATTTCTGTGATTTTGTGTGGATTTGGGCAGATTTTGGGCAGATTTCTGGGATTTCTGTGATTTTTGTTGGATTTTGGATAAATTTGGGCAGATTTTGGTCAGATTTTGGGTTCCCTCCCCAGGTTCCTGCTCTATGGCCGTTACTGCAGCCAGGTGGATTTTGGGTGGATTTCTGTGAATTTTGTTGGATTTTTGTGAATTTTGTTGGGTTTTGGGTGGATTTGGTTGGATTTTGGATAAATTTGGGCAGATTTTGGGCGGATTTTGGGCGGATTTTGGGCAGATTTTGGGTTCCCTCCCCAGGTTCCTGCTCTATGGCCGTTACTGCAGCCAGGTGGAAGCGGCCGCGCGGCGCCTGGACCAACTTTCCACCTGCACTGACCTGCGCATGAAGCTCCAGGTGAGCCCCAAAAAAAAACCCCAAAATCACCCCAAAATCCCTCCCAACCTCTCACTGAAACCCCCAAATCCCAACCCCCCCTCCAGAACCCAAAAAACACAAAAAATCGCCCCAAAGTTGCTCAAAATCCGCCCCAAACCTCCCCACGGAGCTCCGAGCTCCAAATCACCCCAAAATCCCCCAAAATCTCCCCAAACCTCTTCATAAAGCTGAATTGGGTCCCCAAAAAAACCCCAAAATCACCCAAGATGCCAAAATCCCCCCCAAAACCCCAAAAATCTCCCCACTAATCTCCAGGTGGGCTCAAAAAAGCCCAAATCCCCCATCCCAATCCTGGTGACCCCAAATGACCCCAAATGACCCCAAATGACCCCAAACTGACCTTGATGACCACAATGACCCCTACTGACCCCAAAATTACCCCAAATTATCCCAAATGACCCCAAACCAATCCCAAAATGTCCCCAAACTGACCATAGTGACCACAATGACCTCAAACGACCTCAAACTGACCCCAAATGACCCCGGTGACCCCAAAGTGACCCCACTGACCCCTCACTGACCCCAAAGTGACCCCGGTGACCCCTCACTGATCTCAGTGACCCAAATGACCCTGGTGACCCCAAATGACCCTAAAATGACCCAAATGACCCCAAAATTACCCAAATGACATCAAAATGACCCCAAAATGACCCCAAATGACCCTGATGACCCCAAGGTGACCCCAGTGACCCAAATGACCCTGCTGACCCCAAATGACCCCAAAATGACCCAAGTGACATCAAACTGACCCCAAACTGGCCCCAAATGACCCTGATGACCCCGATGACCTCAAGGTGACCCCAGTGACCTCGCACTGACCCCAAAGTGACCCCAGTGACCCCTCACTGACCTCAGTGACTCAAATTATCCTGGTGACCTCAAATGACCCCAAACTGACCCAAATTACCCCAAAATGACCCAAGTGACATCAAACCGACCCCAAAATGACCCCAAATGACCCTGATGACCCCAAAGTGACCCCAGTGACCCCGCACTGACCCCAAGGTGACCCCACTGACACAGCACTGACCCCAAAGTGACCTCAGTGACTCAAATGACCCTGGTGACCCCAAATTACCCCAAAAGGACCCAAATGACATCAAACTGACCCCAAACTGGCCCCAAATGACCCTGATGACCCTGATGACCCCAAAGTGACCCCAGTGACCCAAATGACCCTGCTGACCCCAAATTACCCCAAAATGACCCAAGTGACATCAAACCGACCCCAAAATGACCCCGATGACCCCGGTGGCCCCAAGGTGACCCCAGTGACCCCAGTGACCCCAAGGTGATCCCAGTGACCCCTCACTGACCTCAGTGACCCAAATTACCCCAAAATGACCCAAATGACATCAAACTGACCCCAAACTGGCCCCAGATGACCCCGGTGGCCCCAAGGTGACCCCAGTGACCCCAGTGACCCCTCTCTGCCCCCAGGAGTGCTCCCTGCGCGCCAACAACGGGCGCTTCTCGCTGCGGGACCTGCTGATGGTGCCCATGCAGAGGGTGCTGAAATATCACCTGCTGCTCCAGGTGACACCTGGGCACACCTGGGGGGGCGGGGACACACTTGGGGGGGCAGGGACACACCTGGGACACCTGGGACACACCTGGGGGGGCAGGGACACACCTGGGGACACACTTGGGGGGGCAGGGAAACACCTGGGGGGGGTAGGGAAACACCTGGGGACACCTGGGGGGGCAGGGACACACCTGGGGACACCTGGGGGAGCAGGGACACACCTGGGGGGGGTAGGGAAACACCTGGGGGAGCAGGGACACACCTGGGGGGGCAGGGACACACCTGGGGACACACCTGGGGGGGACAGAGACACACCTGGGGACACACCTGGGCAGAGCTGGGGGGGACAGGGACACACCTGGAGGGGCAGGGACACACCTGGGACACACCTAGGGGGGGAGGGACACACCTGGGCACACCTGGGCACACTTGGGGCACACCTGGGCACACCTGGGGCACCTGGGCACACCGGGGCACACCTGGGCACACCTGGGGACACCTGGGGCACACCTGGGGCACACCTGGGCACACCTGGGGCACACCTGGGGCACACCTGGGCACACTTGGGGCACACCTGGGCACACCTGGGGCACACCTGGGGGGGCAGGGACACACCTGGGCACACTTGGGGCACACCTGGGCACACCTGGGGCACACCTGGGCACACCTGGGGGGGCAGGGACACACCTGGGCACACTTGGGGCACACCTGGGGAGGCAGGGACACACCTGGGCACACCTGAGGGCACACCTAGGGCACACCTGGGGCACACCTGGGGGGGCAGGGACACACCTGGGGCACACCTGGGCACACCTGGACTCACCTTGACCGTTCCCCCAGGAGCTGGTGAAGCTGACCCCGGACGCGGCCGAGCGGGAGCGGCTGCGGGGGGCGCTGGACGCCATGAGGGTGGGGCTGGGGGGATTCGGGGGGGATTTGGGGGTCCTGAGTGGATTTTGGGGGGCTCTGAGGAGGATTTGGGGGTTCGGGGTTGGGGGGGGGAATTTGGGGAGGTCCTGGAGAAATTCTGGGGGGATTTTGGGGGAGTCCTGGAGAAATTTTTGGGGGAATTTTTGGGGGAATTGGGGGTTCCGGGGGGAATTTTGGGGGGTCCTGAGGGGTTTTCAGGGAGATTTGGGGGATTTTTTTAGAGTTCCTGAGGGGTTTTGGGGTTTCCAGGGGAAGATTTAGGTATTCCAGGGGAGTTTAGGGTTTCCAGGGAATTTGGGGGTCCCGGGGGAGGATTTTGGGGTTTTTTTGGGGGGTCTCTGACTGGAGCCCCCCCCAGGACCTGGCGCAGTGCGTGAACGAGGTCAAGCGGGACAACGAGACCCTGAAGCAGCTCACGAGCATCCAGCTGTGCCTGCACAACATGGTGGGGACCCCGGGGCCCCAAATCCACCCTGGGACCCCTAAATGGCCCCTGAGACCCCCAAATTCCTCCCTGGGACCCCCAAATCCACCCCAGGACCCCCAAATTCCTCTCTGGGCCCTCCGATTTTCCCCCAGGACCCCCAAATTCCCCAAATCCTCTCGATGTCCATCCCATTCCCAATGTCCATCCCGTTCCCATTCCCCATTCCCCATTCCCCATTTCCCATTCCCATTTCCCATTCCCCATTCCCCATTTCCCATTTCCCATTCCCATTCCCCATTTCCCATTCCCATTTCCCATTCCCCATTCCCATTTCCCATTATTTCCCATTTCCCATTCCCATTTCCCATTTCCCATCCCCATTCGCATTCCCCATTTCCCATTCCCCATTTCCCATTTCCCATTCCCATTTCCCATTTCCCATTCCCGTTTCCATTTCCCGTTCCCCTTCCCATTTTCCATTCCCATTCTCCCATTTCCCATTCCCATTTCCCATTTCCCATTCCCCATTCCCCATTCCCCATTCCCATTCCCATTTCCCATTATTCCCCATTTCCCATTCCCCAATTCCCATTCCCATTCCCATTCCCATTCCCCATTCCCATTTCCCATTCCCCATTCCCATTCCCATCCCCATCCCCATCCCCATTTCCCATTTCCCATTCCCATTCCCATTCCCATTTCCCATTCCCATTCCCATTTCCCATTCCCCATTATTTCCCATTCCCCATTCCCCATTTCCCATTCCCATTCCCATTTCCCATTCCCCATTCCCATTTCCCATTCCCCATTCCCCATTCCCATTATTTCCCATTCCCCATTATTTCCCATTTCCCATTCCCCATTCCCCATTCCCCATTCCCCATTCCCCATTCCCATTCCCATTCCCATTCCCATTCCCATTCCCATTTCCCATTCCCATTCCCATTTCCCATTCCCATTTCCCATTCCCATTCCCATTCCCATTCCCATTTCCCATTCCCATTCCCATTTCCCATTCCCCATTATTCCCCATTCCCCATTCCCCATTCCCATTTCCCATTCCCATCCCCATTTCCCGACGTCCATCCCGCTCCAGCCTCAGTCCCTGGCGCAGTTCGGGCGCCCCAAGATCGACGGGGAGCTGAAGGTCTCCAGCAGCGAGAGGCGCTCCAAGGTGGACAGGTGAGCTGGGGACACCTGGGGACACCTGGGGGACACCTGGGGACACCTGGGGACACCTTGGGGATGCCTTGGGGATGCCTTGGGGACACCTTGGGGACACCTGGGGACACCTGGGGACACCTGGTGGACACCTGGGGGACACCTGGAAACACCTGGGGACACCTGGGGACACCTGGGGACACCTGGGGGACACCTTGGGGACACCTTGGGGATGCCTTGGGGACACCTTGGGGATGCCTGGGGGACACCTGGGGACACCTTGGGGACACCTGGGGACACCTTGGGGATGCCTTGGGGACACCTGGGGGACACCTCAAGGACAGAGGAACACCTTTGGGGACACCATGGAAACACCTCAGGGACACCATGGGGACACCCTTGGGGACATCACAGTGACACCACGAGGACATGGGGACATCTCAGGGACACCTCAGGAACAGCCTGGGGACATGGGGACATCTCAGGGACACCTCAGGGACAGGGAAACACTACGAGGACATCACAGGGACACCACAAGGACATGGGGACATCTCAGGGACACCTCAGGGACAGGAGAACATCCTTGGGGGCACCTTGGGGACACCATGGGGGCACTTCAGGAACACCATGGGGACATGAGAAAACCGAAACCCCACAGGGACACCCTTGGGGACACCACAGGGATATGGGGACACCCCAGGGACACCCCAGGGACAGCTCGGGGACATGGGTACACCTTGGGAACATCTTAAGGACACCATGGGGACACCCTTGGGGCACCACAGGGATATGGGGACACCTCAGGGACACCATAGGGACACCATAGGGACACCCCAGGGACAGCTCGGGGACATGGGGACAGCCCTGGGAGCACCTTGGGGACACCATGGGGACATGGAGACACCTCAGGGGCACCATGGGGGCACCCTTGACCACACAAGCGTGGGAACACAGGGACACTTGGGGACGCCACTGTCACAGGGCCGCCATGGGGCCACCCTGCGGTGGCCTAGGGGACACGGTGCCACCCTCTGTCACCCTGTGGTGGCTTGGGGGGCGCAGTGCCACCCTCTGTCACCACAGGGTGGCCTGGGGGGCACGGTGCCACCCTCTGTCACCCCGTGGTGGCCTGGGGGACACGGTGCCACCCTCTGTCACCGTGGGGTGGCCTGGGGACGCAGTGCCACCCTCTGTCACCCCGTGGTGGCCTGGGGGACACGGTGCCATCGTCTGTCTCCCCGGGGTGGCCTGGGGGGCACGATGCCACTGTCTGTCACCCCATGGTGGCCTGGGGGACACGGTGCCACCCCCTGTCACCCTGTGGTGGCCTGGGGGACGCGGTGCCACCCTCTGTCACCCCATGGTGGCCTGGGGGACATGGTGCCACCCTCTGTCACCGTGGGGTGGCCTGGAGGACACGGTGCTACCCTCTGTCACCGTGGGGTTGCCTGGGGACACGGTGCCATCATCTGTCTCCCCGGGGTGGCCTGGGGACATGGTGCCATCGTCTGTCACCCCGGGGTGGCCTGGGGACGCGGTGCCAGCCCTGTCCCTGTCCCCAGGTACGGGTTCCTGCTGGACAAGGCGCTGATCATCTGCAAGCGCCGCGGCGACTCCTACGAGGCCAAGGACGTGGTGGAGCTGCAGAGCCACCAGCTGCGCGACGGGATGGCCACCCGCGACGGCAAGAAGGTGACAGGGACACCGCGGGGACAGCGTGGGGACATGGGGACACCATGGGGACACGGCGGGGGCGTGGGGACACCGCGGGGACATGGGGACACCATGGGGACACCGTGGGGACATGGGGAAACCACAGGGACATGGGGACACCATGGGGACACGGCGGGGGCGTGGGGACACCACAGGGACATGGGGACACTGTGGGGACATGGGGAAACCGCAGGGACATGGGGACACTGTGGGGACATGGAGACACTGTGGGGACATGGGGACACTGCGGGGACATGGGGACACTGCAGGGACATGGGGACACCACAGGGACATGGGGACACCGTGGGGACATGGGAACACCATGAGGACACCATGAGAATGCCATGGGGACACCGCAGGGACATGGGAACACTGCGGAGACATGGGGACACTGTGGGGACATGGGGACACTGTGGGGACACGGCGGGGACATGGGGACACTGAGGGGATGTGGGGACACCGTGGGGACACCGTGGGGACACGGCAGGGCGTGGGGACACTGCGGGGACACCGTGGGGACATGGGGACACTGAGGGGATGTGGGGACACCATGGGGACATGGGGACACCGTGGGGACACGGCGGGGGTGTGGGGACACTGCGGGGACACTGCTGGGACATGAGGACATCATGGGGACATGGGGACACCACGGGGACATGGGGACACGGCAGGGACGTGGGGACACTGCGGGGACACTGCGGGGACATGGGGACACCACAGGGACATCGGGACACTGTGGGGACATGGGGACACTGCGGGGACATGGGGACGCCACAGGGACATCGGGACACTGCAGGGACATCGGGACACCGCGGGGACATGGGGACACCACGGGGACGCCAGTGTCCAGGTGCCACCGGTGCTCCCGATGTCCCCTTCCTGAAGGAGAGAGGGGGATGCGAGTGTCCGGCTTGTGGGTCCCAGGGTGCTGGGCAGTGGGGGACGTGTGGGCAGTTCTTGCGTGCACTTCTTGATGTCCATCCCATTCCTGATGTCCATCCCATTCCTGTGTCCATCCTGTTCCCAATGTCCATCCCATGTCCCATTCCTGATGTCCATCCCATTCCCAATGTCCATCCCATTCCTATGTCCATCCCATCCCAATGTCCATCCCATTCCTGTGTCCATCCCATTCCCAATGTCCATCCCATTCCCAATGTCCATCCCATTCCTGTGTCCATCCCATTCCCAATGTCCATCCCATGTCCCATTCCCAATGTCCATCCCATTCCTGTGTCCATCCCATTCCTGATGTCCATCCCATTCCCAATGTCCATCCCATTCCTGTGTCCATCCAATTCCCAATGTCCATCCTGTTCCCAATGTCCATCCCATGTCCCATTCCCAATGTCCATCCCATTCCCAATGTCCATCCCATTCCCAATGTCCATGCCATGTCCCATTCCCAATGTCCATCCCATTCCTGTGTCCATCCCATTCCTGTGTCCATCCCATTCCTGTGTCCATCCCATTCCCAATGTCCGTCCCGTTTCCGATGTCCATCCCGTTCCCAAGTATCCAGATCCTGGTCCTGATGACCTCAGAGGTCCAGGTCTGCTGGACCCCAGGCTCTTGGTTCCTGTTGGTCCCAAATGTTCCTGTCCCTCGTGGTCCCAAATGTCCACATCTGGTGGACCTCACAACCCTTTTCCCTGGTGAACGCCAAAACCCCAATCCCTGATGAACCCCAAAACCTTAATCCCTGGTAAATCCCAAAACCTTTCTCACTGGTGAACCCCAAAAGCCTGTTCTCTGGTGAACCCCAAAACACTTCTCCCTGGTGAACCCCAAAACCCCATTCTCTGATGAACCCCAAACCCCATTCCCTGGTGAACCCCAAACCCCATTCCCTGGTGAACCCAAAAAACCTGTTCCCTGATAAACCCCAAACCCCATTCCCTTGTTTCCCCACCAAACCCCATTCCCTGGTGAACCCCAAAACCCTCAATCCCTGATAAACCCCAAACCCTTTTCCCTGGTGAACCCCAAACCCCATTCCCTGGTGAATTCCCAGATCCTGATCCCTTGTTGCCCCCCAAGCCCTATTCCCTGATGAACCCCAAAACCCCATTCCCTGATGAACCTCAAACACTCAATCCCTGATAAACCCCAAAACCCCATTCCCTTGTTTCCCCCCCAAACCCCATTCCCTGGTGAACCCCAAAACCCCATTTCCTGATGAACACTAAAACCCCATTCCCTGGTGAACCCCAAAACCCTCAATCCCTGATAAACCCCAAACCCCTGATCCCTTGTTTCCCCTCCAAACTCCATTCCCTGATGAACCCCAAACCCCTGATCCCTTGTTTCCCCCCCAAACCCCATTCCGTGGTGAATTCCGAGATCCTGATCCCTTGTTTCCCCCCCAACCCCCCCGTTTTTGGGGCGGGGGCGTGGCTGACCCCTGCCCGCCCCGCAGTGGTCCCACACCTTCGTGCTGCTGCACGCGGCCGGGCTGCAGGACTACGAGCTCTTCTTCAAGACGCGCGAGCTGAAGAAGAAGTGGCTGGAGCAGTTCGAGATGGCCCTGTAGGTGGCGCCGGCCCCGCCCGGGAGGTCACACCTGTCCCCAGGTGTGCCACACCCGTCCCCGCCTGAGCCAGGTGTTCTCGCAGGTCCAACATCTTCCCCGAGCACGCGCTGGCGGACGGACACGACTTCCAGATGTTCTCCTTCGAGGACACCACGTCCTGCAAGGCCTGCCAGATGTTGCTGAGGTAGGACCCCAGAATTGTCCTGGGGAGGTCAAGGGGGGTCAAGGTGGACGGTGGTGGTGGTGGAGGGGGTGGGTGGGGTCATGGGAAGGTCAAGGTCAAGCTGGAGGGTGGTCAAGGGTTGGAGGTTGGGGGTCAAGGTCTGAGTGGCCCCAAGGTGGGGCAAGGGTGGGTGGAGGTCAAGGGGTCAAGGTGGGTCAAGGGCCGTGGTGGCCAACCTGGGTGGGTCATGGACTGGTCAGTTCTGGTCAGTGCCAGGTCAGTTGTGGACTGGTCAGTCCTGGGTGGGCTCAGGTCAGTCCTGGACTGGTCAGTCTCACACCAATCATGGACTGGTCAGTCCTGGTCAGTGCCAGGTCAGTTATGGACTGGTCAGTCTCACACCAATCATGGACTGGTCAGTCCTGGTCAGTGCCAGGTCAGTTATGGACTGGTCAGTCTCACACCAATCATGGACTGGTCAGTCCTGGTCAGTCATGGATTGGTCAGTCCTGAGTGGGCTCAGGTCAGTCTTGGACAGGTTCAGGTCACTCATGGGCTGGTCAGTCTCAGGCCAATCATGGATTGATCAGGCTCAGGTCAATCCTGGACTGGTCAGTCCTGGTCAATCATGGACTGGTCAGTGCTGGTCAGTCTCCAGTGAGTGTGGGGCATGGCTGGCGGTGTCCCCAGTGACCGTGACCCCAGTGACTGTCACCCCAGTGACCGTGACCCCAGTGACCGTGTCCCCAGTGACCATGTCCCCAGTGACCGTGACCCCAGTGACCATCACCCCAGTGACCGTCACCCCAGTGACCATGTCCCCAGTGACCATGTCCCCAGTGACTGTCACCCCAGTGACTGTGTCCCCAGTGACCGTGTCCCCAGTTACCGTGACCCCAGTGACCGTGTCCCCAGTGACCGTGACCCCAGTGACCATCACCCCAGTGACCGTGTCCCCAGTGACCATGTCCCCAGTGACTGTCACCCCAGTGACCGTGTCCCCAGTGACCCCCCGTGTCCCCCCTGTCCCCAGGGGCACCTTCTACCAGGGCTATCGCTGCAGCCGCTGCCGCGCCCCCGCCCACAAGGAGTGTCTGGGCAGGGTGGGCACCTGCGGGAAGGCCGGAGGCGGTGAGGGCATGATGGGATTGGGGAGGGGCATGATGGGATTGGGAAAGGGAATTATGGGATTGGGGAGGGGAATGGTGGGATTGGGAAAGGGAATGATGGGATTGGGAAAGGGAATTATGGGATTGGGGAGGGGAATGGTGGGATTGGGGAGGGGAATGATGGGATTGGGAAAGGGAATTATGGGATTGGGGAGGGGAATGGTGGGATTGGGGAGGGGAATGGTGGGATTGGGAAAGGGAATTATGGGATTGGGGAGGGGAATGGTGGGATTGGGGAGGGGAATGATGGGATTGGGAAAGGGAATTATGGGATTGGGGAGGGGAATGGTGGGATTGGGGAGGGGAATGGTGGGATTGGGAAAGGGAATTATGGGATTGGGGAGGGGAATGGTGGGATTGGGGAGGGGAATGGTGGGATTGGAGAGGGGCATTATGGGATTGTGAGGGATTTGGGGAGGAGTGAAACAGTGGATGGGGACAGGAGGGTGATGGGGAGGGTGGAGCATTGTGGGATACAAGATGGCTGATACTGAGCATTATGGGATACATGACAGCAAACACAGCAGGGCATTGTGGGATACATGATGGCTGACACAGCAGGGAACTGTGGGATACAAGATGGCTGGCACAGCAGGGCATTGTGGGATACAAGATGGCTGACACTGAGCATTGAGGGATACAAGATGGCTGACACAGCAAGGCATTGTGGGATGCCTTTAATGATGGCATTAATTAGTGTGATTTATTAAACATTAATTAAGAGCAAGGCTAATTACCCCATTATTAAGGCAGTCACTAATTACTCCACCATTAATTAAGGGGTAGGCTGGTTGTTCCTTCATTAATTAAGTTAACTACCTCATCATTAATTAAGAACAGCACTAATCACCCCTCACTAATGAGCTTTTCCTCCCCACAGATCCCGGCTCTGGCGCTCGCAAGGTACCAAAATTTGGGAAAACAGCTCTGAAATTCCCGGGATTTTTTTTGGGGATCCCTTGGGGGGGCCCCGGAGGTCTCTGGGGGGGCCCAGACCCCCCCAAATCCCACCCAACTCACGGGGTTCTCCTTTTCCCCCCAGAACAAATCGCATCGGCCGGGACCCGAGAAGAAACTGGGTGAGGAATTTGGGGGGTCCCTACTCCCCCAGGACAGATTTGGGGGGATTTTGGGTGGTCCTGGCCCCCCCAGGATTTTGGGAGGTCTTTTGAGGGTTAAAATTTGGGGGGTTCTGACTCCTCCCCAGTTTATTTTTGGGGTCCCCAGGGGGATTTTTCACCCCCAATTAAATTTTGGGTGTCTCAGGAGGGTTTTAACCCCCTCAATCCATTTTTGGGGTTCCTGGGGTGGCTTTTAACCCTCCCAATCCATTTTTGGGGGGGTTTAACCCTCCCAATCCACTTTTTGGGGTTTTTAACCCCCCCCAGTCCATTTTTGGGGGTCTCACTCAGGGTTCCCCCCCCTCCCAGGACTCCCCAAAATGGAGAGCACCCAGCCCTACAGTGGGGTGCCCCCCCCGCCGGGGGTCCTGGGGCCCCCCCTGCGCCTCAGCCCTGGTGACGTCATCGAGGTGACAATGGCCGAGGCCGAGGAGCTCTGGTGGCAGGTGGGGACACTGGGGGGGACATCCGGGGTGGGGGGACCCCCGAAATGGGGGTGGGACCCTCGAAATGGGGGTGGGACCTCGGGAATGGGGGTGGGACCTCGGAAATGGGGGTGGAACCCCTAAAATGGGGGGTGGGACCCCGGAAATGGGGATGGGACCCCAAAATGGGGGTGGGACCCCGGGAATGGAGGTGGGACCCCAAAATGGGGGTGGGACCCTGGAAATGGGGCTGGGAACCCTGGAATGGGGGTGGGGACCTCCAGGATGGGTTTGGGACCCCTGGGGTGGGCAATTGGGTCTAGGGGAGACCCCCATGGTCACAAGAGACCCCCGCGGTCCCTGGGGGGGTCTCAGGGCACCCCAAAAACCAGGGGAGACCCCCAGGATCCTCCCCCAATTTTTGGGGGGACCCCAAAAACCAGGAGAGACTCCCCCAGATCTTGGGGGTCTCGGGACCCCCCTGGACCCCCCAAATTTCGCCCCCCAGGGCCGGAACGTGGCCAGCGGGGATCTGGGCTGGTTCCCCAGCAGCGCCGTCAGACCCTTCGTGTCCGTGAGTTTGGGGACCCCCCAAAAACACCCCCAAATTTGGGGAGGGGCTCTGGGGTCTCATTAGGACCCCCCTCATTAATTTTGGTCTCCCCCTCCCCCCTTTCCCGCAGGTGCCGCTGCCGGATCTTTCTGTCTATCCATGGTCAGTGGTGGGACCCCAAAATTTTCATCCTGAGCCCCAAAATTCTCAACTTGAACCCCAAAATTGTCCTCTGGACCCCCCCCCCCCCCAAAAATTCTCCTCTGAATCCCCCAAATTTTTCCCTGAATCTCCAAAATTCTCCCAAAATTCTTCCAAAATTCTCCCAAAATTCTCCCCCTGAACCCCCAAATTCGCACCTTGAACCCCAAAATTCACACCTGAAACTCCCAAATTCCTCCCCTGGGATCCCAAAAGTCTCACTCTGAACCCCAAAATTATCACCCTGAACCCCAAATTCCTCCCCTGCGACCCCAAAATTCTCACCCAGAACCCCCAGATTCGCAGCTGGGATCCCAAAATTCTCCCCTGAATTCCCGAATTCTCACCTGGGATCCCTCAAATCCTCCCCTGTCCCCCACCCCCAAACCACCCCCAGTTTGGGGGTGCTCTGGAGCGGGGGGAGGGGTCCCGGCTGGAGTTTTTGGGGTCCCGAGTGGGGATTTTGAGGTCCTGGGTGTGATTTTTGGGGTCACATCCCCTTCTCCGGCCTCCCGGAGGTTTGGGGGTGCCCTGGAGCAGAGGGTGGGGATTTTTGGGGTCCCTGAGTGCTGTTTTTGGGTCCCGGGTGTGGTTTTTGGGGTCACAAACCCCGACCCCCGCAAGTTTGGGGGGTCCTGGAGCAGGGGGTGTGACTTTGAGGGTCCCGACTCTGGATTTTGGGGTCCCGGTTGGGGATTTTGGGATCCCGGGTGGGGTTTTTGAGGTCCCGGGTGCAGATTTTGGGGTCCCGATGCGGTTTTTGGGGTCACACCCCCTGTCGCAGGTTTGGGGGGGCCCTGGAGCAGAGGGAGGGTATTTTGGGGTCCCGGGTGGGGATTTTGGGGTTCCGGGTTGGGATTTTGGGGTCACACCCCCTCTCGCAGGTTTGGGGGGGCCCTGGAGCGGGAGGCGCGCAGTTTTTGGGGTCCCGGGTGGGGATTTTGGGGTCCCGGGTGGGGATTTTGGGGTTCCGGGTTGGGATTTTGGGGTCACACCCCCTGTGGCAGGTTTGGGGGGGCCCTGGAGCGCGCCGAGGCCGAGCTCGCGCTGTCCCCCCGCTCCGACGGCGCCTTCCTGGTGCGACAGCGGCTGCGGGAGCCCGGGGACTTCGCCATCAGCGTCAAGTGAGCGACAGCGGCGACAGCGGCGACAGCGGCGACAGGGGACACGGGGGGGACATTGGGGACAGCGGGGACATTGGGGGGACAGCGCAGGGGATACGGGGGGGACATTGTGGGGACAGCGCGGACACGGGGACGGCGCAGGGGGCAGCACAGGGGACACTGGGGGGACACTGGGGGGATTGGGGACACTGGGGACTTTGGGGACATTTGGAGGACATCGGGGACAGTGGGGACACCGCGGGGACACTTAGGGAGAGAGGAGGGAGAGGGAGAGGGAGAGGGAGAGGGAGAGGGAGAGGGAGAGGGAGAGGGAGAGGGAGAGGGAGAGGGAAGGAGGGAAGAAAGGAGGGGTGGAGGGAGGGAGGCGGGGGGTGACTCCGCGGTGATTTCGGGTTATTTTGGGGTGATTTCGGGGTGATTTTTGGGATGATTTCGGGGTGATTTTGGGATGATTTCGGGGTGATTTCCGGGTTATTTTGGGGTGATTTCGGGGTGACTACGGGGGTGACTCGGGGGTGACTCCGGGGTTATTTTGGGGTGATTTTGAGGTGACTCGGGGGGTGACTCGGGGGTTATTTTGGGGTGATTTCGGGGTTATTTCGGGGTGATTTCGGAGTGATTCCGGGGGTGACTCGGGGGCGTGACTCGGGGGTGATTTCGGGGTTATTTTGGGGTGATTTTGGGGTGACTCGGGGGTGATTTCTGGGTGACTCCGCGGTGATTTTCGGGGTGATTTCGGGGTGATTTTGGGGTGACTCGGGGGCGACTCCGCCCAGGTTCCGCGGGCAGGTGAAGCACATCAAGGTGGCCGCCAGCGAGGGGCTCTTCTGGGTCACCGAGAAAAAGGCGTTCAAGGGGCTGGTGGTGAGAGCAGCACCCCAAAAACCCGCGCGGGCACCCCAAAATCCTCGGGGGGGTCACCCCGGAACTCCCTGGAACCCCAAAATTCTTCCCCAAATATCTCCAAACCTCCCAGGAACCCCAAAATTTTTTCTTGGGGTCACCCTGGAACTGCCAGGATCCCAAAATTCTCACCCAAATATCCCCCAGAACTCACGGGAACCCCAAAATCCTTCCTTGGGGTCACCCCATAAGTCCCAGGACCCCCAAAATCCTCCAGGGGTGGTTTTTGGGGTCCCAGATCGCCCCAGGGGGTTTTTGGAGTCCCTGATCTCCCTGGGAGGGTTTTTGGGATCCCTGATTTCCTCCAGGGGTTTTTTGGGGTCCCTGAACCCCTGGTGATGTTTTTTGGGGTCCCTGACCCCCCGCTGATGTTTTTTGGGGTCCCTGACACCCCAGGGATTGTTTTTGGGGTCACTGATTCCCCCAGGGTTGGTTTTTAGGCTCCCAGATCCCCTCAGGGAGTTTTTTGGGTTTTTTGGGGTTCCTGGCCCCCCGGTGATGTTTTTGGGGTTCCTGACCCCCCGGTGATGTTTTTGGGGTCCCGGCAGGAGCTGGTGGAGTTCTACCAGCGGAACTCGCTGCGGGATTGCTTCAAGGCGCTGGACACGACCCTGGCCGTGCCCTACAGGGACCCCGAAACCCGCGGGGCGCCCCGAGAGCCCGGTGGGGAATGGGGTCACTTCGGGATTGTGGGGGGGCCCTGGAAGGGGATTTGGGGTTCTGGGAGGTTGTGGGTGGACCTGAGGGAGGATTTGGGGTTTTGGGGTTGTGGGGTGATCCTAAAAGGGGATTTGGTGTCGTGGAGGTTGTGGGGTGATCCTACAAGGGGATTTGGGGTTCTGGGGGTTTTGGGGTGGTCATGAAAAGGGATTTGGGGTCGTGGAGGTTGTGGGGTGGCCACAGGAGGGATTTGTGGTTGGATTTGGGATTGGATTTGGGAATTTGGGGACACTTGGTGTCCCCAGGTGCCACCCACAGTTTCAGGTGTTTGGGATCGGATTTGGGATTGGATTTGGGGCGGGATTTGGGATTTGGGGCGGGGTTTGGGGTCGGATTTGGGGACATGCCCGTGTCCCCGTGTCCCCGGGTGCCACCCGCAGCTTCGGCTGTTTGGGGTTGGATTTGGGGCGGGATTTGGGGTGGGTTTGGGGTCGGATTTGGGGACATGCCCGTGTCCCCGTGTCCCCAGGTGCCACCCGCAGCTTCGGCTCGGCCAAGGCGCGCTACGACTTCAGCGCGCGGGACCGGACGGAGCTGTCGCTGCGGGAAGGGGACATCGTGCGGGTCCTGAGCAAGAGGGGACAGCCCGGCTGGTGGCGCGGGGAGATCTACGGGCGGGTACGGCCGGGGACACTGAGGGGACACAGAGGGGACACAGGGGACAGCGGGGACACGGGGACGCTGAGGGGACACGGGGGGACAGCGGGGGAACAATGAGGTGTCGCCACATGTCCCCTGACCCCATGTCCCCCCATGTCCTCATGTCCCTGTCCCCTGACCCCATTGTCCCCTCTCCCCATGTCCCCAGTGTCCCCATGTGCCCAGTGTCCCTCTGTCCCTGTCCCCATGTCCCCAATGTCCCCAATGTCCCCAATATCCCCAATGTCCCCTGACCCCCCTGTCCCTCTCCCCATGTCCCCAATGTCCCCAGTGTCCCCAGTGTCCCCAGTGTCCCCAATGTCCCCATGTCCCCAGTGTCCCCAGTGTCCCCAGTGTCCCCAGTGTCCCCAGTGTCCCCAGTGTCCCCTCACCCCCCTGTCCCTCTCCCCAGGTCGGTTGGTTTCCCGCCAATTACGTGGACGAGGATTTTTCCGATTATTGCTGACCTGGACACCCCCAACGTCCCCCACAATGTCCCCAGCCCCGATCCCGATAATTTATGGGACAATAAACCAGGATGAGGATGAGGATGAGCTCCAGGGGGGAGTTTTTGGGGAATTTTTCGGGAATTTTACGGGAACGGGCCCCAGTTCCAGGAATTCCGGGGAGGCGCCGCCAGAGTCCGGCCGGGGCCGGAGGTCAAGGCTGGACATTGGGAATGGAGCCAGAGTGACGGCAGGGATCGGGAATTCCGGGATCGGGGAATTCCGGGATCGGGGGAATTACGGGATTTGGAGAATTCCTGGATTTGGGGGAATTCAGGGTTTGGGGAATTTCGGGGTTTGGGATTTACGGGATTTAAGGAAGGGGAATTTCAGGATTTGGGAAATTTCGGGATCGGGGGAATTTCGGGGTTGGGGGAATTCCGGGATCGGGGGAATTCCGGGATTGGGGGAAACTCAGGATTTGAGGGATTACGGGATTTGGGGGATTCAGGATTTGGGGAATTCCAGGATTTGGGGAATTCCAGGACTGGGGGAATTCCAGGATTTTAGGAAGGAAAATTTCAGGATTTTGGGAAGGGGAATCTCAGGATTTGGGGAAGGGAAATTCAGGATTTGGGGAAATTCAGGATTTAAGGAAGAGAATTCCAGGATTTTAGGAAGGGGAAATTCAGGATTTGGGGAAGGGAATTTCAGGATTTGGGGCTGTCCAGGATTTTGGGACTTCTAGGATGATGGAATTTTGGGTATTTCAGGATTTTGGAAAGGAGAATTCCAGGATTTTGGGATGTCCAAGATTTTGAGACATTCAGTATTTTTGGGAAATTCAGGATATTTGAGAAGGATATTTTAATTCAGGATTTTTGGGGCGTTCAGAGTTAAAGGAGGGGAACACGCACATTTATTGTGATTTCCCCCCCCCCCCCCAGTTTCTGGGATTTTGGGGTGAATTCCCGGGATTTTGGGGTCGGGGGGGTCCCTCACACATCCAGGGCAGGGCGGTCCCGCAGGGATGATCCCAGTTCAATCCCAGTTTCATCCCAGTTTGATCCCAGTGCACACACACATTTATTGTGATTTTTTTCCCCAATTCCCGGGATTTTGGGGTCGGGGGGTCCGTCACAGACCCAGGGCAGGGCGGTCCCGCAGGGATGATCCCAGAGCTCCCAGTTCAATCCCAGTTCGATCCCAGTGCTCCCAGTACACCCCAGTACATGGATAAAAGCCACGAGATGTGGGAATCGCCGGCGATGCGCGGGACCCGCTCGGATCAGGCGCTAGCCAGGGCAGCCCCGTCGCTGTGGTAACGGCGGGTTTCCAATCAGGCGCTGCGCGGGGCAGCCCCGTTGCTATGGCAGAGGGGGGCCTTCTTTGTTAGCGGTGTGAGGGCAGCCCCGTCGCTATGGTAACGGCGGATTTCCAATCAGGCGCTGCGCGGGGCAGCCCCGTTGCTATGGCAGAGGGGGGCCTTCTTTGATAGCGGTGCGAGGGCAGCCCCGTCGCTATGGTAACGGCGGGTTTCCAATCAGGCGCTACGCGGGGCAGCCCCGTTGCTATAGCAGCGGGGGCCTTCCTGAGGGCTCGCAGTATGGCGGCGCCCATGGCCGGCGCGGTGCCGGGTGAGGGTGGCGGGGCAGCCCCGGGATCCCCGGCGGGAGCGGCGGGAGCGGCACCGAACAGCGGCCGCTGTTCCCGCAGGGCCCGGGCCGGGGCGGGGCTGAGCCGGGAGCGAGCGGAGCGCCGGGAATGGCGGACGGGCCGGGGCGGGGCTGAGCCCGGAGCGAGCGGAGCGCCGAGCACCGGGCACCGGGAATGGCGGGAATGGCGGACGGGCCGGGGCGCGCCGGGGTGAGTGGGGACGGGGAGACGGGGGGAGCCAGGTGAGATCCAGGTGAGATGGGCTGGGATCCAGGTGAGATGAAAACGGATCCAGGTGGGATCCAGGTGAGGCAGGGCTGGGATCCAGGGCTGGGATCCAGGTGGGATCCAGGTGAGGCAGGGCTGGGATCCAGGTGGGATCCAGGTGGGATCCAGGTGGGAACTCCCCAGTGACTCGTTTTTAGTGTGTGGGGATTCCCGGTGCTTCCGTTTCTCCACGGGAATTTGTGTCTCTCCCCAGGCTGCCAGGGCCCGCAGCAGGTTACCAGGTAAGTGTCCTCACCTGTCCCCATCCCCCTCACCTGCCCTCACCTGCTCTCCAGGTGATTTGGATCCCTGGCAATGCTGGGATGGGGAGGGGTCACTGGGACGGGGAATGTTCCGGGAGCTTTTCCCACCTGCCTGGTACAGGGAGCTCACCTGAGCTCACCTGGGATTACCTGGGCTCACCTGGAGCTCACCTGGGAGCTCACCTGGGATTACCTGGGCTCACCTGGAGCTCACCTGGGCTCACCTGGGCTCACCTGAGCTCACCTGGGCGTTGTCCTGTCCCAGATCCCATCGAGGACGTGCTCGGGGACCTCCTGGGGTTCGATGGTAAAATGGGAGCTGCCCACGGGATCACCTGGGAATTACCTGGGATCACTTGGGAATCACTAGATGGGATCACCTGGAGGGAATAAACTGGAGGGGATCACTTGGAGGGAATCATCTGGGGTTACCTGGGGGGAATCACCTGGAGGGGATTACCTGGGATCACCGGGGAATCACCTGGGAGTCACCTGGGTGGAGGAAGTCCCCTCCCTCCCCCGTTCCCACCTGGATGGGATCACCTGGGGTCACTTTGGAGTCACTGGGAATCACCTGGAGGGAATCCCCTGGGGTCACCTGGAGGGGATCACCTGGAGGGAACCCCCCGTCCCCGTCCCCTGCCCGCCCCTGACCCCCCCCGTTCCAGAGCCGCCCCCCGCTCCCCGTTCCCGCGGCTCCCGCGCCCCCTTCCCGCAGGTGAGCCCCAGGTGAGTCCCCAGCCCCTCCCCCTGCACCTCCCCAGCCCTGTGCTCCCACCTGGGAGCACCTGGGACCCCTCCCCACCCCTGACTGGGCCTGCAGGGGGGGCCTGGATGGAGATTCCGGAGGGAAATTCCCGACGGAGAGCGAGGAGGGGGCGCAGGTGAGCGGGGACGGGATTCCCCGGGGGACTCGGGGGTCCCACCTGGGCTGCAGGTGAGGGCAGGGGCTGCTCCTCCCCCCAGGAGCACCTGGAGCACCTGGATGGGCTGGAGGAGCTGGAGGAGCTGGATGAGCTGGATGCAGAAATCCTGGGAATGGCCAGAGCCAGGAAAGGCACCGGGAAGGGAATGGGGAAAGGTAAAGGGAGTTCCTGTGGGATCAAACCCCAAAAATGTGGGATCAAATCCCAAAAACGTGAGATCAAACCCCATTAATGTGGATGAAACCCCAAAAATGTGAGATCAAATCCCAAAAATGTGGGATCAAATCCCAAAAACGTGAGATCAAACCCCATTAATGTGGATGAAATCCCAAAAATGTGGGATCAAACCCCATTAATGTGGGATTAAACCCTATTCCTTATTCCCAGATCCCAAGTTCCCTCTGGAAAAGCCGTTCCTGCAGGAGGAGCCGGCCCGGGGACAGAGCAGGGACAGCGGTGAGGGGACATGGGGGACACTGGGGGACAGGGGGGACAGGGGGGACAGGGGGGACAGGGGACTGCAGAGCTGGTGACACTGAGGGATGTCCCAGTGCTGGTGACACTGAGGGATGTCCCAGTGTTGGTGACACCAGGGATGTCCCCAGTGCTGGTGACACTCAGGGATGTCCCAGTGCTGGTGACACCCGGGATGTCCCAGTGCTGGTGACACCAGGGATGTCCCCAGTGCTGGTGACACTCAGGGATGTCCCCAGTGCTGGTGACACTCAGGGATGTCCCAGTGCTGGTGACACCCGGGATGTCCCAGTGTTGGTGACACTGAGGGATGTCCCCAGTGCTGGTGACACTCAGGGATGTCCCCAGTGCCATCAGTGCCATCCCCCCCAGCCCCGCCACGTCCCGATGTCACCTTTGGGGACGATGTCGATGCCCTGGTGGATTCCCTGGGACTTGGGAGCGGCAGCGACGGAGCCGGGAATGCACCGGGAGCAGCGGGACAGGGGTGGGGACAGGTACTGGGTGGGTACAGGGACAGGGTGGGGATGGGGACAGGGACAGGGACAGGGGTGGGGACAGGGACAGGGGTGGGGACAGGGACAGGGTGGGGACAGGGACAGGGACAGGGACAGGGTGGGGCACAGGGACAGGGTGGGGACAGGGACAGGCACAGGGTGGAGACAGGGATGGGGACAGGGATGGGGACAGGGACAGGGATGGGGACAGGGACAGGGGTGAGGGGATTCGGGGACAGGGGTGGGGCCAGGGACAGGGTGGGGACAGGGATGGGGACAGGGACAGGGATGGGGACAGGGACAGGGATGGGGACAGGGGTGGGGACAGGGACAGGGACAGGGTGGGGACAGGGACAGGGGTGGGGACAGGGACAGGGTGGGGACAGGGGTGGGGACAGGATGTGGAAGGGACGGGGACAGAGATGGTGACCCCGGGATGGGGACAAGGGTGGGGACAAGGGTGGGGACACTGGGATGGGACAGGGATGGGGACACTGGGATGGGACAGGGTGGTCCCGGTGCCACCCCGGTGCCACCCGGTCTGTGCCCAGCCAGGGGCTGCGGCCGGACCTGGGGACCCGCGCTGGGATCCCGGGAACGGCGGCGGGAAAGGCGGAGCTGCGGCCGGAGCTCGGGGAGCGGGAGCGGCCGGGTGAGCGGCGGGGCGGGAGCGAGGGGGGCGACATTTACAGATGTTCAGTCCCATCGGGAATCCCCTGGGCGGGACATTTCCAGATGTTCAGTCCCATCGGGAATCCCCTGGGCAGCAGATTTCCAGATGTTCAGTCCCGTCCCATCGGGAATTCCCAGCACAGGAGATTTCCAGATATTCAGTCCCATCGGGAATCCCCTGGGCGGGACATTTACAGATGTTCAATCCCATCGGGAATCCCCTGGGCAGGAGATTTCCAGATGTTCAGTCCCATCGGGAATCCCCTGGGCGGGACATTTACAGATGTTCAGTCCCATCGGGAATCCCCTGGGCAGGAGATTTCCAGATGTTCAGTCCCTTTGAGAATTCCAGGGAGGAGCAGTACAGATGTTTTTTCCAGATGTCCAGTCCCATTGGGAATTCCCAGTTCAGGAGTTTTCCAGGTGTTCAATCCCATTGGTAATTCCCAGTGCAGGGGTTTCCCAGATGTTCAATTCCATCAGGAGTCCCCTGGGCAGGAAATTTCCAGATGTTCCATCCCATTGGGAATTCCCAGTGCAGGGGTTTCCCGGTCCCATCAGGAATTTCGGGAATCTCCTCAGGGCCCGTGGGGAGCCGGGACCAGCCGGATTTTGCCTTCGGATCCTATGAGCCCTCGGTGGCCTCAGGGAGCGAGAGGAGGCGGGGACGGAGGTACAGGGGAGGGGAGGGGAGGGGAGGGGAGGGGAGGGGAGGGGAGGGGAGGGGAGGGGAGGGGAGGGGAGGGGAGGGGAGGGGAGGGGAGGGGAGGGGAGGGGAGGGGAGGGGAGGGGAGGGGAGGGGAGGGGGGATGTGCCACCCAGCCGTGCCCCCATGTCCCCAGCATCCCCAGTGCCCCCAGTGTCCCCAGTATCTCCAGTATCCCCAGCATCCCCAGTGTCCCCAGTGTCCCCAGTATCCCCAGTATCCCCATTATCCCCAGTGTCCCCAGTGTCCCCAGTATCCCCAGTATCCCCAGTATCCCCATTGTCCCCAGTATCCCCAGTATCCCCAGTACCTCCCAGTATCCCCAGTGTCCCCAGTGTCTCCCAGTGTCCCCAGTATCTCCCAGTATCTCCAGTATCCCCAGTATCTCCAGTATCCCCAGTATCCCCAGTGTCCCCAGTGTCCCCAGTGTCCCCAGTGTCCCCAGTGTCCCCAGTATCCCCAGTACCTCCAGTATCCCCAGTGTCCCCAGTGTCCCCAGTGTCCCCAGTATCCCCAGTATCTCCAGTATCCCCAGTATCTCCAGTATCCCCAGTATCTCCCAGTGTCCCCAGTGTCCCCAGTATCCCCAGTGTCCCCAGTATCCCCAGTACCTCCAGTCATCCCCCAGTGTCCCCAGTGTCCCCAGTGTCCCCAGTATCCCCAGTATCTCCAGTATCCCCAGTATCTCCAGTATCCCCAGTATCCCCAGTGTCCCCAGTGTCCCCAGTATCCCCAGTGTCCCCAGTATCCCCAGTGTCCCCAGTATCCCCCGTACTGATCCCATCCCTTCCAGTATCCCCAGTGTCCCCAGTTTCCCCAGTATCCCACGTATCCCCAGTATCCCCAGTGTCCCCAGTATCCCCAGTGTCCCCCAGTGTCCCCAGTATCCCCAGTATCCCCAGTGTCCCCAGTATCCCCAGTGTCCCCAGTATCTCCAGTATCCCCAGTGTCCCCAGTATCCCCAGTGTCCCCAGTGTCCCCAGTATCCCCATTATCCCCAGTATCCCCAGTGTCCCTCTCCCCCAGGTTTCCAGGTGGGAGCAGCTCCCGCCGTCCCTCCGGGGCTGCCTGGCTGGGGCTGAAGGACGAGGATTTCCTGGGACTGGGATCCAAGGACGAGGATTTCCCGGGATTGGGATCCAAGGACGAGGATTTCCTGGGACTGGGATCCAAGGACGAGGATTTCCCGGGACTGGGATCCAAGGATGAGGATTTCCCGGGATTGGGATCCAAGGATGAGGATTTCCCGGGACTTGTATCCAAGAATGAGGATTTCCCAGGATTGGGATCCAAGGACGAGCCTCACCTGGGCCCAGGTGTGGATAATGGGATAATGGATGGTGGATGATTGGTAGTGGGATAATGGATAATGGGATAATGGATAATGGGACCAATGGGATCAATGGGATAATGGATAGTGGATAATGGATAATGGATAATTGGATAATTGAATCAATGGATAGTGGATAATGGGATAATTGCATAATGGGATAATGGATAATGGAATAATGGATAATGGATAATGGAATCAATGGGATAATGGATAATGGATAACACATAAGGGATAATGGGATAATGGGATAATGGGATAATGGTATAATGGATAATGGGATCAATGGGATAATGGAATAGTGGATAATGGATAATGGATAATGGGATCAATGGGATAATGGGATAATGGATAATGGGATCAATGGGATAATGGGTAATAGATAATGGATAATGGGATCAATGGGATAATGGATAATGGATAATCTGTAATGAATAATGGGATCAATGGAATAATGGGATAATGGGTAATGAATAATGGATAACGGGATCAATGGAATAATGGATAATGGATAATGGACAACAGATAATCCATAATGAATAATGAAAAATGGGATCAATGGGATAATGGGATAATGGATAATGGGATCAATGGGATAATGGGATAATGGGATCAATGGGATAATGGGATCAATGGGATCAATGGAATAATGGGATAATGGATAATGAATAATGGATAATGGGATCAATGGGATAATGGGATCAATGGGATAATGGATAATGAATAATGGATAATGGGATCAATGGCATAATGGGATAATGAATAATGGATAATGGGATCAATGGGATAATGGATAATGGGATAATGGGATCAATGGGATAATGGGATAATAGAGAATTGGATAATGGGATCAATGGGATAATAGATAAGGGGATCAATGGTATCAGTGGGGTCAGGGGATGCTGGGCTGGCACAGGTCTGTCCCGTTGCTGCTCCCCAGCCCCACTGACGGATTTTCCCATTTCCCCAGCGGTGCAGGAGGTGCCAGGCCCAGCCCTGCCCACCCAGGTGGGTGCCGGGAGGGATCAGCATTCCCAGGATCCTGGAATTCCTTGGGGATTGGGGGGCTGGGAGGGATCAGCATTCCCAGGATCCTGGAATTCCCTGGGGATTGGGGGGCTGGGCAGGGATCAGCATTCCCAGGATCCAGGAATTCCCTGGGGATTGGGGGGCTGGGAGGGTTCAGCATTCCCAGGATCCTGGAATTCCCTGGGGATTGGGGGGCTGGGCAGGGATCAGCATTCCCAGGATCCCGGAATTCCCTGGGGACTGGGGGGCTGGGCAGGGATCAGCATTCCCAGGATCCTGGAATTCCCTGGGGATTGGGGGGCTGGGAGGGATCAGCATTCCCAGGATCCTGGAATTCCCTGGGGATTGGGGGGCTGGGAGGGTTCAGCATTCCCAGGATCCTGGAATTCCCTGGGGATTGGGGGGCTGGGAGGGATCAGCATTCCCAGGATCCCGGAATTCCCTGGGGATTGGGGGGCTGGGCAGGGATCAGCATTCCCAGGATCCTGGAATTCCCTGGGGATTGGGGGGCTGGGAGGGATCAGCATTCCCAGGATCCTGGAATTCCCTGGGGATTGGGGGGCTGGGAGGGATCAGCATTCCCAGGACAGGGGAATTCCCTGGGGAATTGGGATTTGGGGCTCTCCCAGGACAGGGGAATTCCCTGGGGATCCCCTGGGACTTGGGGCTCTCCCAGTGAGGGGAATTCCCGGGGATCCCCTGGGATTTGGGGCTCTCCCAGTGAGGGGAATTCCCTGGGATCCCCAGGGATTTGGGGGCTCTCCCAGTGAGGGGAATTCCCGGGGATCCCCTGGGATTTGGGGCTCTCCCAGTGAGGGGAATTCCCTGGGGATCCCCTGGGATTGGGGGTCTCCCAGTGAGGGGAATTCCCTGGGATCCCCTGGGATTGGGGGACTCTCCCAGGACAGGGGAATTCCCTGGGATCCCCTGGGATTTGGGGCTTTCCCAGGACAGGGGAATTCCCGGGGATCCCCTGGGATTTGGGGCTCTCCCAGGACAGGGGAATTCCCTGGGATCCCCTGGGATTTGGGGCTCTCCCAGGACAGGATCTCCCTCCCAGCTCCATCCCTGTCCCCTGCAGGGTCCTGCTCCAGCCCAGCCCCACCTGCGGCGCCCCCGGGCTCTCCCGCCCTGGCTCTGCCCCGAGCCCCCAGCAGCTGCCCCAGCCCGGAATCGCCAGCAGGACCCGGGAATTCTGCCATCCCAGCAGGATTTGGGAATTCTGCCATCCCAGCACCAGCAGAACTCGGGAATTCTGCCATCCCAGCAGGATTTGGGAATTCTGCCATCCCAGCACCAGCAGGACCCGGGAATTCTGCCATCCCAGCAGGACTTGGGAATTCTGCCATCCCAGCACCAGCAGAACTCGGGAATTCTGCCATCCCAGCAGGATTTGGGAATTCTGCCATCCCAGCAGGATTTGGGAATTCTGCCATCCCAGCACCAGCAGGATCCAGGAATTCTGCCATCCCAGCAGAACTCGGGAATTCTGCCATCCCAGCAGGACCAGGGAATTCTGCCATCCCAGCAGGATTTGGGAATTCTGCCATCCCAGCACCGGCAGGATCCAGGAATTCTCCAATCCCATCCATCCCAGCAGGACTCAGGAATTTTCCCCTCCCAGTCCCAGCAGGATCCAGGAATTCTCCCAGGAATTCTCCCATCCCAATCCCAGCAGAATCTGGGAATTCTGCCATCCCAGGCCCAAAAGGATCCAGGAATTCTCCCAGGAATTCTCCCATCCCAATCCCAGCAGAATCCGGGAATTTTCCAATCCCAGCCCCAGCAGGATCCAGGAATTCTCCCCTCCCAGCCCCAAAAGGATCCAGGAATTCTCCCCTCCCAGCCCCATTCCCAGACTCTCCAGTCCCATCCTGGCTCTGGGATCTCCCTGTGCAGCCTCCAGGCCCGGCTGGAGGAGCTGGAAAACCAGGTGGGGCCCTGGGGGGGTTACCTGGGGGTCACCTGGGGGTCACCTGGGGGAGTGAACTGGGGATGTCACCTGGAGATGTCAGCTGGGGGTGTTCTCACCTCTGGATGTCACCTGGGGGGGACCTGGTGCTGTCACCTGAGTTGGGGTAATCTGGGGGTCACCTAGGGGTCACCTGGGGGTCACCTGGGGCCGGTGCTTCTCCCCCAGGTGCGGACGCTGGAGCGGGAGCGGGAGCAGCAGGGGCGGCTGCTGGAGGATCTCCTGCACAACTCCCACAGGTAAGGGGGTCTCACCTGTGCTCCTGCTCACCTGTGCTCCTGCTCCTTACTCACCTGTGCTCCTGTTCACCTGTGCTCACCTGTGCTCCTGCTCACCTGTGCTCCTGCTCCTTACTCACCTGTGCTCCTGCTCACCTGTGCTCCTGTTCACCTGTGCTCCTGCTCACCTGTGCTCCTGCTCACCTGTGCTTCCTGCTCCTGCTCACCTGTGCTCCTGCTCCTTACTCACCTGTGCTCCTGTTCACCTGTGCTCACCTGTGCTCCTGCTCACCTGTGCTCCTGCTCACCTGTGCTCCTGCTCACCTGTGCTCCTGCTCCTTACTCACCTGTGCTCCTGCTCACCTGTGCTCCTGCTCACCTGTGCTCACCTGTGCTCCTGCTCACCTGTGCTCCCTGCTCACCTGTGCTCCTGCTCACCTGTGCTCCTGCTCACCTGTGCTCCTGCTCCTTACTCACCTGTGCTCCTGCTCACCTGTGCTCACCTGTGCTCCTGCTCACCTGTGCTCCTGCTCACCTGTGCTCCTGCTCCTTACTCACCTGTGCTCCTGCTCACCTGTGCTCCTGCTCACCTGTGCTCACCTGTGCTCCTGCTCACCTGTGCTCCCTGCTCCTTACTCACCTGTGCTCCTGCTCCTTACTCACCTGTGTTCCTGCTCACCTGTGCTCCTGCTCACCTGTGCTCCTGCTCACCTGTGCTCCTGCTCCTTACTCACCTGTCCTCCTGCTCACCTGTGCTCCTGCTCACCTGTGCTCACCTGTGCTCCTGCTCACCTGTGCTCCTGCTCACCTGTGCTCACCTGTGCTCCTGCTCCTTACTCACCTGTGCTCCTGCTCACCTGTGCTCACCTGTGCTCCTGCTCACCTGTGCTCCTGCTCACCTGTGCTCCTGCTCCTTACTCACCTGTGCTCCTGCTCACCTGTGCTCCTGCTCACCTGTGCTCCTGCTCACCTGTGCTCCTGCTCCTTACTCACCTGTGCTCCTGCTCACCTGTGCTCCTGCTCCTTACTCACCTGTGCTCCTGCTCACCTGTGCTCCTGCTCACCTGTCCTCCTGCTCACCTGTGCTCACCTGTGCTCCTGCTCACCTGTGCTCCTGCTCACCTGTGCTTCCTGCTCACCTGTGCTTCCTGCTCCTGCTCACCTGTGCTCCTGCTCCTTACTCACCTGTGCTCCTGCTCCTTACTCACCTGTGCTCCTGCTCACCTGTGCTCCTGCTCACCTGTCCTCCTGCTCACCTGTGCTCACCTGTGCTCCTGCTCACCTGTGCTCCTGCTCACCTGTGCTCACCTGTGCTCCTGCTCACCTGTCCTCCTGCTCACCTGTCCTCCTGCTCACCTGTGCTCACCTGTGCTCCTGCTCACCTGTCCTCCTGCTCACCTGTGCTCCTGCTCACCTGTGCTCACCTGTGCTCCTGCTCACCTGTGCTCCTGCTCACCTGTGCTCCTGCTCCTTACTCACCTGTGCTCCTGCTCACCTGTGCTCCTGCTCACCTGTGCTCACCTGTGCTCCTGCTCACCTGTGCTCACCTGTGCTCCTGCTCACCTGTGCTCCTGCTCACCTGTGCTCACCTGTGCTCCTGCTCACCTGTGCTCCTGCTCACCTGTGCTCCTGCTCACCTGTGCTCCATCCTGGGCAGGAGCCAGGGAAAGGTGGAGGAGCAGCAGGAGAAGGAGAAAATCCCATCCTGGAGCCAGGACACGGCAGGGGATCATCCTGGATCCCGGGATCACCCCAAACCCCAGGATCAGCCTGGATCCCAGGATCATCCCAAACCCCAGGATTATCCCAAATCCCAGGATCAGCCTGGATCCCAGGATCATCCCAAACCCCAGGATTATCCCAAACCCCAGGATCAGCCTGGATCCCAGGATCATCCCAAACCCCAGGATCATCCCAAACCCCAGGATCAGCCCAGGCCCCCGGAGTGGGAGGAGCAGCTCACAGGTAAATCCCCTCTGCTCCATCCCAGGGGATCCAGACAGATCCCAGGGAGCCCTGGGCTGGGGCTGGGAGCACGGGGGGGTTTCACTGTGGGATTTCTGTATCCTGGGATGGGATGGGATGGGATGGGGCACAAACAGGGGCTGTTTCCCTGGGATGGGATGGGATGGGATGGGATGGGATGGGATGGGATGGGATGGGATGGGATGGGATGGGATGGGATGGGATGGGATGGGGCACAAACAGGGGCTGTCCCCCCGGGATGGGATGGGATGGGATGAGATGGGATGGGATGGGATGGGATGGGATGGGATGGGATGGGGCACGAACAGGGGCTGTTTCCCCCTGGGATGGGATGGGATGGGATGGGATGGGATGGGATGGGATGGGATGGGATGGGATGGGATGGGGCACAAACAGGGGCTGTCCCCCCCGGACCCCCTCCCAGCCCCTGCCCCGTCCCCAGCGCTGCAGCAGCGCCTCTGCCGGCAGCAGCGGGAGCAGCAGCGGCTGCAGGAGGCCGTGGCCAGCCTGGAGAGCAGCCTGGGGCAGCGGGAGCAGCTCCTGGAGCAGGTGGGGCTGAGCCCTGGCCGGGTTCCTGCTTGTGTCCCTGTGTCCCTGTGTCCCTGTCCTGTGTCCATATCCCAGAGCTGTGTCTGTGTGTCTGTGTCCCCTGCCCATGTCCCTGTGTCCATGTCCACATCTGTGTGTCCATATCCCCTGCCTGTGTCTGTGTCCCTGTCCCTGTCCCTTTCACTGTCACTGTCCCTCTCCCTGTCCTGCCCTTGTCTCATCCCTGTCACATCCCCATCCCTGTCCCTGTTCTTATCCCATGTCCCCTGTCACTGTCCCTGTCCCCTCCCTGTCTCTATCCTGTGTCCCCCATCCCCTTCCCTGTCCCCTCCCTGTCCTGTCCTTGTCTCATCCCTGTCCCTGTTCTTATCCCATGTCCTCTGTCACTGTGCCTATCCCCTCCCCATCCCTGTCCCATCCCTGTCCCCTCCCTGTCCCTGTCCCCTCCCTGTCCCGCTGTCCCCTCCCTGTCCCACTGTCCCCTCCTGTCCCGCCCCCAGGAGCGCCGCCGTGCCGCCGCCGAGCGCTGCCGGGCGGATTCGCTGCGGGAGGCGCTGGAGGAGCAGCGCCGGCTCTCGGCCCAGCTGCTGGCCATGGAGCGGGCGGCGCTGGCCGAGGCCAAGGTGAGCGGGGAACGGGCTGCAGGTGTGCTGGGGAACGGGCTGCAGGTGTGCTGGGGGCAGGGGGGCTGCAGGTGTGCTGGGGAACGGGCTGCAGGTGTGCTGGGGAACGGGCTGCAGGTGTGCTGGGGGCAGGGGGGCTGCAGGTGTGCTGGGGGCAGGGGGGGCTGCAGGTGATACCAGCTCCAGGTGTGCTGGGGGCAGGGGGGCTGCAGGTGAACAGGTGATACCAGCTCCAGGTGTGCTGGGGGCAGGGGGGCTGCAGGTGAACAGGTGATACCAGCTCCAGGTGTGCTGGGGGCAGGGGGGCTGCAGGTGAACAGGTGATCATCAGCTCCAGGTGTGCTGGGGATAGGGGGGGCTGCAGGTGAGCAGGACACGGCTCCAGGTGTGCTGGGGGCAGGGGGGCTGCAGGTGAACAGGTGATACCAGCTCCAGGTGTGCTGGGAGCAGGAGGGGCTGCAGGTGAACAGGTGATACCAGCTCCAGGTGTGCTGGGGGCAGGGGGGCTGCAGGTGAACAGGTGATACCAGCTCCAGGTGATGCTGGGAGCAGGGAGGGGATGCTGTAGGTAACCATCAGCTCCAGGTGTGCTGGGGGCAGGAGGGGCTGCAGGTGAGCAGGGAATCGCTCTGGATTCCCCTGGAATTCCGGGTGGGGGCCTGGTCCCACTCTGGGAGTGACTGGGATGGGGCGTGGAGCCGACTGGGGGAGACTGGGAGGGAAAAGGGACTTGGAACCAGGTGGGTGGGACCTGGAAGGGGCTTGGGACCAGCTGGGTGGGAGTTGGGGTGGGAAGAGGGCTCAGAACCGGCCAGGGATGGGAAAAGGGATCAGAACTTGCCAGGGATGGGGAAAGGGATCAGAACCTGCCAGGGATGGGAAGAGGGCTCAGAACCTGCCAGGGATGGGAAAAGGGATCAGAACCTGCCAGGGATGGGAAAAGGGCTCAGAACCTGCCAGGGATGGGAAAAGGGATCAGAACCAGCCAGGATGGAGCAGGATTGAGGGAAGGGACTCAGCCCCAGCCAGGGATGGGAAAAAGGGATCAGACCCAGCCAGGATGGAGCAGGTTCAGGGCTGGAAGATTCTCAGAACCAGCCCGGGTTGAGGGAAGGGCTCAGCCCCAGCCGGGTGCAGCAGGATTGAGGGAAGGACTCAGAACCAGGCTCAGAACCAGCCGGGTGGAGCCCCCCGATCCCCCAGCCCAGGCCGGAGCTCCCGGCTGGGAGCTGCCCTGGGGCCGGGCAGGATGAGGGGGAGCCCCTGGGGCCGGGCAGGATGAGGAGCCCCTGGAGCTGCCCTGGAGCCGCCCTGGGGCCGGGCTGGATGAGGAGCCCCCGGAGCCGCCCTGGAGCCGCCCTGGGCCGCGCAGGGCTCGTGGCTGGACGAGCAGCAGGCGGAGCTGCGGGAGCGCTCCGGGGAGCGGCGGCGGCTGGCGGCGGCCTGGGCGGAGCTGCGCACCCGGGAGCGGCTCAGCCGGGAGCGGCACGAGCAGGACCGGGAGCGAGCCCTGGCCGCGGACGAGGCGCTCAGGAGCCTGGCCAAGGTGCCCGTGCCCTGCCGGGGTCCCAAATCCCCCTCCCAGGGTCCCAAATCCCTCCCCGGGGTCCCACAGCCCCTCCCGGGGTCCCTGTGCCCTGCCCGGGGTCCCAAATCCCCTCCCCGGGGTCCCTGTGCCCTCCCCAGGGGTCCCAAATCCCCTCCCAGGGGTCCCAAATCCCCTCCTGGCGTCCCACAGCCCCTCCCAAGGGTCCCAAAACCCCTCCGGGGTCCCAGATCCCCTCCCCGGGGGTCCCAGAGCCCCTCCCGGGGTCCCTGTGCCCTCCCCGGGGTCCCAAATCCCCTCCCCGGGGTCCCAAATCCCCTCCCGGGGGTCCCGATGCCCTCCCCAGGGTCCCAAATCCCCTCCCCGGGGTCCCAGATCCCCTCCCCAGGGGTCCCAAATCCCCTCCCGGGGTCCCTGTGCCCTCCCGGCCAGGGCAGGTGACACTCTGTTCCTGCCCCCAGGAGCAGGCAGAGCTGAAGTTCCGGAGCCGGGAGCTGAGATCGAAGGAGGAGCAGCTGGAGAGGGACAGGGAGGAGCTGGAGGAGGCCTGGAGGGAGCTGAGGCTGCACAGGGAGAAGGTTCTGCGGGCCCAGCAGCGCCTGCGGGAGCGGGAGGGGCAGGTCCAGGCCCTGGCCCAGGTGGGCGGGACAGGCGGGCTGGGAGCGGGGCTGGGGGTGCACACCCCAAACTGGGGCTGGGAGCGGGGCTGGGGGTCCCTGGGGCTGGGAGCGGGGCTGGGGGTGCACACCCCCCAAACTGGGGCTGGGAGCGGGGCTGGGGGTGCACACCCCAAACTGGGGCTGGGAGCGGGGCTGGGGGTCCCTGTGCCCAAAACTGGGGCTGGGAGCGGGGCTGGGGGTGCACATCCCCCAAACTGGGGCTGGGAGCGGGGCTGGGGGTCCCTGGGGCTGGGAGCGGGGCTGGGGGTACACACCCCAAACTGGGGCTGGGAGCGGGGCTGGGGCTCCACACCCCCAAACTGGGGCTGGGAGCGGGCCTGGGGGTGCACATCCCCCAAACTGGGGCTGGGAGCGGGGCTGGGGGTCCCTGGGGCTGGGAGCGGGGCTGGGGGTGCACACCCCCCAAACTGGGGCTGGGAGCGGGGCTGGGGGTGCACACCCCCCAAACTGGGGCTCCACACACCCCAAACTGGGGCTGGGAGCGGGGCTGGGGGTCCCTGTGCCCAAAACTGGGGCTGGGAGCGGGGCTGGGGGTCCACACCCCCAAACTGGGGCTGGGAGCAGGGCTGGGGGTCCCTGGGGCTGGGAGCGGGGCTGGGGGTCCTTGTGCCCAAAACTGGGGCTGGGAGCGGGCCTGGGGGTGCACACCCCCCAAACTGGGGCTCCACACCCCCAAACTGGGGCTGGGAGCGGGCCTGGGGGTGCACACCCCCCAAACTGGGGCTGGGAGCGGGGCTGGGGGTCCCTGTGCCCAAACTGGGGCTCCACAATCCCCCAGTCGTGCCTCGGCCCCATTCCCATCCCCCATTCCTGTTCCCATTCCCCATCATTCCCATTCCCCATCTCCCCAGCTCTCCCTGCACCAGCAGCAGCAGGGCCAGCCCCATTTCCCCATTCCCATTCCCATTCCCATTCCCCATTCCCCATTCCCATTTCCCATTTCCCCTTTCCTTTCCATTTCCCCATTTCCATTCCCATTCCCCATTCCCCATTTCCCCATTTCCCCCTCTCTCAGCTCTCCCTGCACCAGCAGCAGCAGGGCCAGCCCCATTTCCCCATTTCCCCATTCCCATTCCCATTCCATTCCCCTCTCCCAGCAGCAGGGCCAGCTGGCTCTGCAGGAGGCTCGGGGGGCTCAGGCCCAGCAGGGCAGTGTTCCCCATCATTCCCATTCCCATTTCCCCATTCCCATTCCCATCCCCATTCCCATTCCCATTCCCATTCCTCTCCCAGCAGCAGGGCCAGCTGGCTCTGCGGGAGGCTCGGGGGGCTCAGGCCCAGCAGGGCAGTGTTCCCCATCATTCCCATTCCCATTTCCCCATTCCCATTTCCCATTCCCATTCCCATTCCCATCCCCATTCCCATTCCCATTTCCCCATTCCCATTTCCCCATTCCCATTCCCATTCCCATTCCCATTCCCCCTCTCCCAGCAGCAGGGCCAGCTGGCTCTGCAGGAGGCTCGGGGGGCTCAGGCCCAGCAGCAGCAGCGGCTGCAGGAGCTGCAGGAGCAGCAGGAGCGGCTGGGCCAGCAGGAGCAGCGCCTGCAGCAGGTGCCACAGCCCGGCCCGTCCTCCCAGCCCCCCCCAGTCCTCCCTCCCAGTCCGTCCCAGTCCCTCCCAGTCCCTCCCAGCCCATCCCAGCCCGTCCCAGCCCAGTATCCCAGCCTGTCCTATCCCATCCCAGCCCGTCCCAGCCCATCATCCCAGTCCATCCCAGTCCCATTATCCCAGTATCCCATTATCCCAGTATCCCATTATCCCATTATCCCATTATCCCATTATCCCTATCCCAGTATCCCGTCCCATCCCAGCCAATCCCATCCCATTATCCCATCCCACCCCATCCCTCCTTCCCCAACCTGATCCATCCCCCAGTCCATCCCAGTCCCTCCCAGTTTTCCCCAGCCCATCCCAGTCCCTCCCAGTCCCTCCCAGTCCCATCCCAGCCCCTCCCAGTCCCTCCCAGTCCCTCCCAGTTCCCCCAGTCCATCCCAGTCTCTCTCTCAGGACCGGCTGGGCCTGGCCCGGCAGCAGGAGCAGCTGCAGCAGCTGCGGGACGAGCTGAGCCCCGTCACCATCACCGGGCTGGGTGAGGGACTGGGGGAACTGGGAGGGACTGGGAGGGACTGGGAATGAGCTGGGGGGAACTGGGATGGACTGGGAGTGGGCTGGGGAAACTGGGATGGACTGGGGGAACTGGGAGGGACTGGGAATGAGCTGGGAGGGGCCAGGGGGGAACTGGGAGGGACTGGGAATGGGCTGGGAGGGACTGGGATGGGCTGGGAGGGACTGGGAGGGAGCTGGGAGGGGCTGGGAGTGGGCTGGGGAAACTGGGAAGGGACTGGGATGGAGTGGGGGAACTGGGAGGAACTGGGGGGAACTGGGAGGGGCCAGGGGGGAACTGGGAGGGGTTGGGAGTGGCCAGGGGCAGCACAGACTGGGGGGATCTGTTGGGGGGCTCTGTTGGGGGGCAGATCAGACCGGGGGTCTCTTGTCCCCCCCAGCCCCCCCGGTGCCCCCCCTGCTCCTGCCCCCCCTGGGGAGGGTCCTGGGGGGCAGCGGGGACCCCCCGGGCTCGGCCGCGCTCTACGGACACGTCCTGCTGCTGAAACAGCGCGCCAGGAGGGTGAGGGACTGGGAGGGACTGGGACTGGGACTGGGGGGACTGGGCACTGGGACTGGGAGGGACTGGGACTGGGAACTGGGGACTGGGAGGGACTGGGAGGGACTGGGACTGGGAACTGGGGACTGGGGGGACTGGGCACTGGGACTGGGACTGGGAACTGGGAGGGACTGGGAACTGGGACTGGGGGGACTGGGGGGACTGGGAGGGACTGGGAGGGACTGGGCACTGGGGACTGGGGGGACTGGGAGGGACTGGGAACTGGGGGGACTGGGAGGGACTGGGACGGACTGGGACTGGGAACTGGGGACTGGGGGGACTGGGAGGGACTGGGAACTGGGGACTGGGGGGACTGGGAAGGACTGGGAACTGGGGACTGGGAGGGACTGGGACGGACTGGGACTGGGAACTGGGGACTGGGAGGGACTGGGCGGGACTGGGACTGGGAACTGGGGGGACTGGGACTGGGAACTGGGACTGGGAACTGGGAACTGGGACTGGGAGGGACTGGGAGGGACTGGGAACTGGGAACTGGAACTGGGGAACTGGGAACTGGGGAACTGGGACTGGGAACTGGGGACTGGAACTGGGGAACTGGGAACTGGGGAACTGGGACTGGGAACTGGGACTGGGGGGACTGGGAACTGGGGACTGGGACTGGGAACTGGGACTGGGAACTGGGGGGACTGGGAGGGACTGGGAGGGACTGGGACTGGGAACTGGGGGGACTGGGAACTGGGACTGGGGGGACTGGGAGGGACTGGGGACTGGGGGGACTGGGAACTGGGGACTGGGAACTGGGGGGACTGGGAGGGACTGGGGGGACTGGGACTGGGAACTGGGAGGGACTGGGATTGGGCTGGGGGGAGCTGGGCTGGAAAAGAGGCTCAGAACCATCTGGGAAAAAGATTTGGGACTGTCTGGGAATAGGGTTTGGGACTGGAGAAAGGGTTTGGGATTGGGAAAGGGATTTGGGATTTTCTGGGAAAGGATTTGGGATTGGGAAAAGAGTTGGGGACTGGGGAAATGGTTTGGGACTGTTTGTGAAAAGGGCTCAGAACAGCCCAGGTGGGATCTGGGGGGGTTTGGAACCATCCAGGTGGGATTTAGGAGGGGAAGGGGCTCAGCCCATCCCCCCTGCCCAGGACCACGATTTCCTGGAGAACGAGCGACTTTTCCTGGAATCCCTGAAAAAAGGGCCCTGAGCCCCCCCTGCAGCCCCGGGGACGGATTCACACAGAAATGTATTTTTGTACAAATAAATTCTCTGCTGAGAGACCCCCCTGCCGTTCCCGGGGGTGGCAATGTGGGGTCTGACCCCGGGACACCCCAAAAAATCCCAGCCCTGCCCTGGGGTGACCCCACAGCTGCTCCTTTTGGGATCTTTCCCCAAATCCGGGCTGGCCTTGCCCCACTCCCCACCCCCAGCGAGAGCCCCGGGCGAGATTCCGAGGGGATTTTGGGGAGAAATTCCTGGGGCGGGTTTCCCAGAGCGGCTGCGGCTGTCCCGCCCCGGGCTGGAAACTCTGGAATTGCGGGTCCTGTTCCTGGGGCTGGGAACGGGTGAAATCCCTGGAATTCCTGGAATTCCGGGTCCTTTTTCTGGGGCTGGGAACGGGTGAAATCCCCAGAATAGCGGGTGCTTTTCCTTGGAACAGGTCTGGAATCCCTGAATTCCGGGTTCTCTTTCTGGGGCTGGAATCCCTGGAATTCCTGGAATTCCGGGTCCTGTTCCTGGGGCTGGGAACGGGTAAAATCCCTGGAATTCTGGGTCCTTTTCCTGGGGCTGGAATCCCTGGAATTCCTGGAATTGCGGGTTCTCTTCCTGGGGCTGGGAACGGGTGAAATCCCCGGAATTGCGGGTCCTTTTCCTGGGGACAGGGCTGGAATCCCTGGAATTCCCGGGGTTGGGGTGAAATCCCCGGAATTCCGGGTGCTTTTCCTTGGAACAGGGCTGGAATCCCCGGAATTGCGGGTCCTTTTCCTGGGGACAGGGCTGGAATCCCTGGAATTCCCGGGGTTGGGGTGAAATCCCCGGAATTCCGGGTGCTTTTCCTTGGAACAGGGCTGGAATCCCCGGAATTCCGGGTCCTTTTTCTGGGGCTGGAATCCCCGAATTCCGGGTCCTTTTTCTGGGGCTGGAATCCCAGGAATTCCGGGTCCTTTTCCCGCCGTTCCGCGGCTCTGTGAGTGTCCCCGGGCGCTCTGTGACATCAGCCCCGGGCGGCGGGGACAGCAGGGGACAGCAGGGGACAGCAGGGGACCCGCCGGGCTCTGTCCCGCTGTCCCCGCCATGGCTCCGCTGTGGCTCCTCGTCCTGCTGGCCCTGGCCGTGCCCTCCCGGGCCACCTGGGACACCTGCGAGTAGGTGACCCCCGCCCGCAGCTGGGGGTCCCCGAGGGTCCCCCGAGGGTGTCCCGGGGTCACCGCAGCTGCCCGGACCCCACGGGAGGGTCACGGCCCCGCGCCCGCGCCGGGCTGTGGCACCGGAAAGGGACAGGTGTGGCCCCACAGGGGGGGTCCCTGCCCCCATTTTGGGGGTCCTTGTCACCGTGTCGGGGGTCCCTGCCCCCATTTTGGGGGTCATTGCCCACATTTTGGGGGTCCCTGTCCCCATATCAGGGTGTCACAGCCCGGTGCTGGCACAGCTGGTCAGGGACAGCCAGGGGGGACAGCCACGTCCCTGGGGGTGTCCCTGTGTCGGGTGTCCCTGTCCCCGTGTTCCTGTGTCCCTGTCCTCATATCGCGGCCCTTGTCCCTGTCCCCGTCGCTGTCCCTGTGTCCCCCTGTCCCCGTCCCTGTCCCCCTGTCCCCGTCCCTGTCCCTTTGTCCCCATCCCTGTCCCCGTCCCTGGTCCCCTGTCCCTATCCCTGTCCCCCTGTCCCTGTCGGTGTCCCTTTGTCCCCATCCCCGTCCCTGTCCCGGTCCCTGTCCCTGTCCCGTCCCTGTCCCCTGCGGTGACCCTGTCGCTCCCAGCGGTACCTGCGGGCTCCGCCCCATGGCCGAGGAGTTCGGGTTCGGTTCCGGGGCCGTGCCCGGGGTGTGGCCGGGGCTCGCCAGCATCCAGGACCCGCGCCGGGCCGGCAGCGGCCACGTCTGCGCCGGGACCCTCATCGACCCCGCCTGGGTGCTGACGGCAGCGCGCTGCTTCCTGCGCGCCAGGTGAGCGGGACGGCGGCCCGGGAGCACCGGGAGAACCGGGATGGCCCCGGGATGGCCCCGGGGAGCTCCGGGATCCCCCGGGATCCTACGGGGAGCTCCGGGATCATGGGATGCTCCGGGACGCTTTGGGAATCTCTAGGGAGCTCTGGGATGGCTCTGGGATTCTTCGAGATGCTCCGGGATGGCCGCGGGATCCTACAGGGAACTCCAGGATCATCTGGGATGCTCTGGGAAGCTCCGGGAGGCTCCGGGACATTCCGGGCTGGCCCCGGCTGTGGCTCCAGGGAGCTCCGAGATCCTCTGGGATGGCCCCGGGATCCTACAGGGATGCTCCGGGATGCTTTGGGAATCTCCGGGATGCTCTGGGACACCCCGGGCTGGCCCTGGGATGGCTCTGGGGAGCTCCGAGATGGCCCCGGGGTAGCCCGGGGATGCTCCAGGACCTCCAGGATCCCCCGGGATGTTCCGGGGCGCTTTGGGAATCTCTGGAATGCCCCGGGAAGCTCCGGGACACCCCGGCCGGGTCCCCCCCCGCTCCCGTCACTCTCCCGCGTGTCCCCAGGAACGTCAGCGCGTGGCGGGTGGTGCTGGGCGCCTGGGACCTGAGCGACCCCGGGCCCGAGGTGCAGGTGCGGCAGGTGCGGCGGCTGCGGCGGCACCGAGCGCTGGACGTGGCGCTGCTGCAGCTGCGGCGGCCGGCGGAGTGCAGCGACTTCGTGCAGCTGGGCTGCGTCAGCGGCGCGGCGCCGGGAGCGCGGCTGGAGCCCTGCTACATCGGCGGCTGGGGGGCCGCAGGTGAGCACAGGTGTGGGTGGGGCACAGGTGGGGCTGGAGCCCTGCTACATCGGCGGCTGGGGGGCTGCAGGTGAGCACAGGTGTGGGTGGGTGGGGCTGGAGCCCTGCTACATGGGCGGCTGGGGGGCCGCAGGTGAGCACAGGTGGGACACAGGTGGGGCTGGAGCCCTGCTACATCGGCGGCTGGGGGGCCGCAGGTGAGCGCAGGTGGGGCACAGGTGGGGCTGGAGCCCTGCTACATCGGCGGCTGGGGGGCTGCAGGTGAGCGCAGGTGGGGCACAGGTGGGGCTGGAGCCCTGCTACATCGGCGGCTGGGGGGCCGCAGGTGAGCACAGGTGTGGGTGGGGCACAGGTGGGGCACAGGTGGGGCTGGAGCCCTGCTACATCGGCGGCTGGGGGGCCGCAGGTGAGCACAGGTGTGGGTGGGTGGGGCTGGAGCCCTGCTACATCGGCGGCTGGGGGGCCGCAGGTGAGCGCAGGTGTGTCTGGCATGGGGCTCCATGGGCACAGGTGAGCACAGGTGGGGGTGAGGGGGGGCTGATATCCCATTGTGAGCACAAGAGAGTCCTGGGTGTGTCCCAAAGTCAGGTTATGGTCCTGACACTGGCTCAGGTGTGCCCCAGGTGTCCCTCAACTGTGCTCCAGGTGTGCCCAGGTGTGTCACGGGTGCATCCCAGGTGTGTCCCAGGCCAGGCTGGGGTCTCCTAGCAGGCCCAGGTGTGTCCCAGGTGTGTCCAGCTGTTCCCAGCTGTGTCCCAGGTGTATCCCAGGTGTGCCCCAGCTGTGCCCAGCTGTGCCCCCAGGTGTGCCGCCGAACGCGCGGGAGGTGCTGCGGGAGGCGCAGGTGCGGCTGCTCCAGCCCGAGCTCTGCAACGGCACCGAGGCCGCGGCTTCTCCCCAGGTGTGCGCGGAGCACTCGGGGGGCGGCGCCGGCGCCTGCCAGGTGAGACCCCAAAGCCCCCAAAACCCACCCCGAGAACCCAAACCCCAAATCCATCCCGACACCCCTCCCCCGCCCCGTATCTCCTCCCCCCGCCCCATATCTCAGCCCCCCATATCTCACCCCCCCTTATCTCATCCCCCCCATATCTGACCCTCCGCCCCCAGGGGGACGCCGGGGGTCCCCTGGTCTGCCGGGACGGCGGCTCCGAGCGCTTCTGGCTCGTGGGCGTCACCAGCGGCGGCCGCGGCTGCGTCTTCACCCCCGCCTGGCACTTCCGCGAGTGGGTCCTGCAGACCCTGCAGACCCCCGCGACCACCCCCGCCACCACCGCGACCACCGCGACCACCCCCGGGCGCGGCCGGAGCCCCGGGAGCGGCCGGGAGCGGCGGCTGAAGCCGGTGCTGCTGCAGTTCTTCTCGGTGCTGCGGGACCTGCTGCATTTCCTGCGGGACCGCGCGGGCTGAGCCGGGCCGGGATGGACTGCCCGGTGTCCGGAGCCTCGGCCGGACATTCCCGGGGTCTGTCCGGAGCCCTGGATGGATATTCCCGGTGTCCGGAGCCCTCGCCGGACGTTCCCGGTGTCCGGAGTCTGGAGCCCTGGATGAGCATTCCCGGTGTCCAGAGCCCTGGCCGGACATTCCCGGTGTTTGGGGCTCTGGCCGGACATTCCCAGTGTCCAGAGCCCTGTCCCCCCCTCCCGGGTTGGAATAAATATTGTGTTGGAATAAAATTCCCCCGTGTTCTCAATTCCCCCGCGTTCTCAGCTATCCCGGTCCCAGTCCCGATCCCGATCCCGATCCTGATCCTGATCCTGATCCTGATCCCGGTCCCAGTCCCGATCCCGGTCCCAATTCCGATTCCAATCCCGATCCCGATCCCAGCCCAAATCCCCGCCCATTTTCCCACCACATGACCACGCCCCTCCACTATAGCCCCGCCCCGTTCCCGTTATGGCCCCGCCCCGTTCCCGCCGTGCCCCGCGCTCCAAGATGGCGCCGTCGTGGCCCCGCCCCGTTCCCGCCGCACCCCGCGCTCCAAGATGGCGCCGCCGTGGCCCCGCCCCGTTCCCGCCGTGCCCCGCGCCCCAAGATGGCGCCGCCGTGGCCCCGCCCCGTTCCCGCCGTGCCCCGCGCTCCAAGATGGCGCCGCCGTGGCCCCGCCCCGTTCCCGCCGTGCCCCGCGCTCCAAGATGGCGCCGCCTTGGCCCCGCCCCGTTCCCGCCGTGCCCCGCGCTCCAAGATGGCGCCGCCGTGGCCCCGCCCCGTTCCCGCCGCGCCCCGCGCTCCAAGATGGCGCCGCCGTGGCCGGTGCTGCTGCCGGCGCTGCTGGCGGCGGGGGCGGCGCTGGGTGAGGCCGGGGGGCTCTGCCGGGGGATCCCCGGTACCGGCACCGGCAGCAGGGTGAGCGCGGGGGGCTCCGGGAGCGGGGAGCGGGCGGGGAGGGCTGCGGGCCGGGCGGACGGACAGACGGACACCCCCGCATCCCCCCGGGAGCGGCAGCGCTCATTAACCCGCCGCGGCCTTAATGGGGCTGGGGCTGCTCGTTCCTGTTGGTGAGGCCTGCGGGTGCCACCCCCGTGTCCCCCCGTGTCCCCTCAGCCTGGCGACACCGAGAGCTGCCGCGTGAGCCTGAGCCTGGAGCACTCCTTCGAGCTGGGTGAGGGACATGGGGACAGGGACAGGGGACAGGGACAGGGGAAATGGGGACAGGGACAGGGGAAATGGGGACAGGGACAGGGACAGGGACCGGGACAGGGACAGGGGAAATGGGGACAACATGGGGTGGGGACAGGGGATGGGGGACAGGGGACAGGGGGCAGGGACAGGGGAAATGGGGACAACATGGGGACAGGGGACAGGGGAGGGGGACAGGGGACATGGGGACATGGGGACGGGGGACACAGGGGTGGCACTGGGGGCACAGGGACAGGGGTGGCTCTGGGAACACTGTCACCCCCGTGTCCCCGTGTCCCCCCAGACGACAGCCCGCGGTTCCGGCGCCGGGGGACACTGGCCCTGAGCTCGGGCCCCGAGCCCGCGGTGACACTGACCCAGAAACCGCTGGGGGACGAGGAGAGAGCGCGGCTCAGGGTCAGGGACAGGGACAGGGGACAGCGGGGGACGGGGAGGGGACAGGGAGGGACAGGGAGGGGACAGGGAGGGACAGGGAGGGAACGGGGGGGACAGGGAGGGACAGAGGGGGACAGGGAGGGACAGCTGGGGGGGGCTGGGGGGGCACAGGGAGGGGACAGGGAGGGACAGCTGGATGACACTGGGTGGCACTAAGGTGACACTGGGGTAACACTGGGTGGCATGGGTGGCACAGATGACACTCAGGTGACACTCGGGTGACACACAGGTGACACTCGGGTGACACACAAGTGACACAAGGTGACAAACAGTGTCCCCGCAGGAGGTGGCCGCCCGGGACGGGCTGTACCGGGTGCGGGTGCCCCGCCGGCCCCTGGGCCCCGGAGAGGAGGGGGGCACTGAGTTCGTCACCTCCTTCGTGAGGGCTGTGAGTGACACCTGCGACACCCGGGGGACCCTGGGGGACACTGGGACACCCTGGGACACACTGGGACACCCTGGGAACACCCTGGGACACACTGGGGCACCCTGGGGACAGCCCTGGGACACACTGGGAACACCCTGGGACACACTGGGACACACTGGGAACACCCTGGGACACACTGGGGCACCCTGGGACACTCCCTAATCTCTGTCACCCCCTGGGACACCCCTGGGACTTGTCCCCTTGTGGCACTGCCACCGTGTCCCTGCTGTCCCCTGTGCCATTGCCAGCCCTGTCCCTGTCCCTGCTGTCCCCAGTGTCCCTGTCCCTGTCCCCAATGTCACTGTCCCTGTCCTGTCCCCAGTGTCCCTGTCCCTGTCCCCAGTGCTCCCTGCTGGAGTCGCGCCTCTCGCTGTCCCTGTCCCTAGTGTCACTCTGTCACTGTCCCCAGTGTCCCTGTCCCATCCCCAGTGCTCCCTGTCCCCAGTGTCAGTCTGTCACTGTCCCTAGTGCTCCCTGTCCCCAGTGTCCCTGTCCCTGTCCCCAGTGTCACTCTGTCACTGTCCCTAGTGCTCCCTGTCCCGTCCCCAGTGCTCCCTGTCCCGTGTCACTCTGTCACTGTCCCCAGTGTCATTGTCACTCTATCATTGTCACTGTGTCCCTGTCCCCAGTGCTCCCTGCTGGAGTCCCGCCTCTCGCTGTCCCTGTCCCCAGTGCTCCCTGTCCCCAGTGTCACTGTGTCCCTGTCCCCAGTGTCATTGTCACTCTGTCATTGTCACTGTGTCCCCACTGTCCCCAGTGCTCCCTGCTGGAGTCCTGCCTGTTGCTGTCCCTGTCCCCAGTGCTCCCTGTCCCCAGTGTCACTGTGTCACTGTCCCCTGTGTCCCTGTCTCCTGTGTCATTGTCACTGTGTCCCCTGTCCCCAGTGCTCCCTGCTGGAGTCCCGCCTGTTGCTGTCCCTGTCTCCCGTGTCATTGTCACTCTGTCATTGTCACTGTGTCCCTGTCCCCAGTGCTCCCTGCTGGAGTCGCGCCTCTCGGACCAGCTGGCGCTGCACCTGGACGTGGCCGGGCACGTGGTGGCTCTGGCCGTGGTGGCCGCGCCGGGCTCGTGCCGCGGGGCCGAGGTGGAGGACGGGGACCTGGAGCTCTTCAACACCTCGGTGACACTGAGACAGCCCCAGCCCGCGGCCACGTGGGTGACACCGGGACAGGGGGGGACAGGGGGACACGGGGGGACACAGGGGACACGGGGACAGGGGGACACGGGGATGTGGGGGGACATGGGGATGTGGGGACGGGGGGGGACACGGGGACAGGGGGACACGGGGACAGGCGGACACGGGGATGTGGGGACATTGGGGACATGGTGGGGACAAGGGGACGTGGGGGGACATGGACACAGGGACATGGGGTCACAGGGACACAGGGAAATGGGGACATGGAGGGATGTGGGGGGACATTGACCTCCAGTGGTCCCCAAGCCCTCGGTGGTCTCGTGTCACCTTCTGCTGCCATGTGAGTGACAGGGACATGGGGACATAGAGGTGACACTTTGGGGACAATGAGGGACACTTGGAGACACTTTGGGGACACTGTGGGGACAACGAGGGATGCTTGGAGGCACACTGGGGACACTGGGACTCTGTGGGGACTCTGTGGGGACACCCTGGGGACCTCTGGGACTCTGTGGGGACACCCTGGGGACACAGCAACGCTGGGGGGTGACCCCGGGGCTGGGGTGACCCTGGGGGGAATTTCGGGGGGATTTCTGGTTTTGGGGCTGGCATGGGGGCAGTTTTGGGGTGGCTGTGACCCCCCTGTCCCCCCCGTGTCCCCCCCAGCCCCGAGACGGCCGCGTTCATCCGGCACCTGGAGCAGGAGCAGGCGCAGCGCGCGCGCAACCCGCAGGAGCAGAAATCCTTCTTCGCCAAATACGTGAGGGACCCCAAAATCATCACCTGAACCCCAAAAATAACACCTGAACCCCCTAAAATAACACCTGAACCCCCTAAAATAACACCTGAACCCGCAGGAGCAGAAATCCTTCTTCGCCAAATACGTGAGGGACCCCAAAAACACACCTGAACCCCCTAAAATAACACCTGAACCCCAAAAATAGCACCTGAATAACACCTGAACCCGCAGGAGCAGAAATCCTTCTTTGCCAAATACGTGAGGGACCCCAAAAACATCACCTGAACCCCAAAAACATCACCTGTACCCCTCAAAAATAACACCTGAACCCCAAAAACATCACCTGAACACCAAAAATAACACCTGAACCCCCCCAAAAATCACCTGAACACCAGAAATAACACCTGAACCCCAAAAATAACATCTGAACCCCAAAAACATCACCTGAACCCTCAAAAATAACACCTGAGCTCCCCAAAAACATCACCTGAACCCCCCAAAATAACACCTGAACCCACAGGAGCAGAAATCCTTCTTCGCCAAATACGTGAGGGACCCCAAAAACATCACCTGAACTCCAAAAACATCACCTGAACCCCCTAAAATAACACCTGAACCCCAAAAACATCACCTGAACCCTAAAAATAGCACCTGAACCCGCAGGAGCAGAAATCCTTCTTCGCCAAATACGTGAGGGACACCCCAAAATCACACCTGAACCCCAAAAATATCACCTGAACCCTAAAAATAACACCTGAACCCCCTAAAATAACACCTGAACCCCAAAAATAGCAACTGAACCCCCCCCAAAAATCACCTGATCCCCCCAAAACATCACCTGAACCCGCAGGAGCAGAAATCCTTCTTCGCCAAATACGTGAGGGACCCCAAAAACATCACCTGAACCCTAAAAATAACACCTGAACCCCCTAAAATAACACCTGAACCCCAAAAACATCACCTGAACCCCAAAAATAACACCTGAACCCCCTCAAAAATAACACCTGAACCCCAAAAATATAACACCTGAACACCAGAAATAACACCTGAACCCCCTAAAATAACACCTGAACCCCAAATAACACCTGAACTCAAAGTCACCTGAACCCCAAGACATCACCTGAACCCCAAATAACACCTGAAACCCAAAAACATAACCTGAACCCCAGAAATAACACCTGAACCCTCAAAAAAACCCACCTGAACCCCCAAACTCCCCCTCCCCAAATCTCCATCCCCCCAAACCCCTCCTGAACCCCCCAAACTCTCCCCACATCTCCTGGAAATGGAATTTTGAGGTGACCTCCCCCCCCAACTTCCCATTTTGGGGGCTGTGGATTTTGGGGTGATGCCCCCACATTCCCCGTTTTGGGGTGATTTGGGGGTGATTTTTGAGTGATTTTTGGGGTGATTTTTGGGTGATTTTGGGGTGACTGGGGGGTGATTTTGGGGTGGTTTTGGGGTAATTTTTGGGGTGGTTTTAGGGTGGTGTTTTTGGGGTGATTTTGGGGTGGTTTTGGGGTAATTTTTGGGGTGGTTTTAGGGTGGTTTTGGGGTGTTTTTGGGTGGTGTTTGGGGTAATTTTAGGGTGGTTTCGGGGTGGTTTTTGGGATGATTTTGGGGTGGTTTTTGGGGTGATTTTGAGCTGGTTTTGGGGTGATTTTTGGGGTGGTTTTAGGGTGGTTCTAAGGTGGTTTTGGGGTGACTCCCCCCCCCTCTCCCCACAGTGGATGTACATCATCCCCATCGTCCTCTTCCTCATGATGTCCGGAGCCCCCGACGCCGGGGGGGCGCAGGGGGGGGGCACAGGGGGCGGGGGCGGGGCCGGGGTCAGGTGAGACCCCCCCAAAATCGCCCCCACAACCCCCCTGCCCTCCCCCCGAGGGAGGGATGGGCAATAAACCTGTGTGAACCCCCACATTTGGGTGTGAGCCCCTAATCTGTGTGTGAGACCCCAAATCCTGGATGTGACCCCCCAAAACCTGAGTGGGATCCCCCAAATTTGGGTGTGACTCCCCCAAAATCTGGGTGAGACTCCCTAAATCTGGCTGTGACCCCCACCCCCACCCCCAGAACTGCGTGTGAGACCCCAAATCTGAGTGTGACCCTAAATCTGTGTGAGCCCCCCAAATTTGGGTGTGACCCCCCTAAACTGTGTGACCCTCCAAATCTGTGTGTGACCCCCCCCAAATTTGGGTGTGGCCCCCCCCTCCCCGACTGGACAGACCTTCTGGGGGTTCAGGGGTGCCCCAAAACCTCGGCTCTGTCCTTGGGGGGGGTCCTGGGGGGTCTTTAATGAGGCTGGGGGGAGCCCGTGCAGGAAATTAGGGGGAGGGGGTGGGGCTTGAAAGGACGACCACGCCCAATTATGCAAATACGAGAGAAAACGCCTCTTTATGCAAATTAGGCTCCGTTTGTTATGGCCACGCCCCTTTATGCAAATATCGAGGCCGTACCCTGCGTCACAGCCACGCCGCCCGCTGATTGGCGGGGCAGATCACGTGGTTTCCCGGAAGCTCGGCGAGCCCGGGATCCGTGAGATCGACCCGAGCCCCGAACCCCCCGAACCCCCCGAACCTCCCGAACCCCGAATCCCCCCGGGTCCCCCCGGGTCCCCCCCGGTCCCCGATGGCGGAGGGCGGCCCGCGGCGGCTCCGGCCCTGGCTGCTGGCGCAGCTGCAGAGCGGCCGCTTCCCGGGGCTGCAATGGGACGACGAGGCCCGGACGGCGCTGAGGATCCCCTGGGCCCACGGCGGGAGGAGCGGGGCCAAGGAGAGCGCGGGGGCGGCGCTGTGCAGGGTGAGAGCGGGGACGGGGCGGGAACGGGGATGGGAACGGGAATGTGCGGGGGGAGAAACGGGAACGGGAACGGGAATGTGCGGGGGGAGAAACGAGAACGGGAACGGGAATGTGCGGGGGGAGAAACGAGAACGGGAACGGGAATGTGCGGGGGGAGAAACGGGACCGGGAATGTGCGGGGGGAGAAACGGGAACGGGAATGTGCGGGGGGAGAAACGGGAACGGGAACGGGAATGTGCGGGGGGAGAAACGGGGACGGGAACGGGAATGTGCGGGGGGAGAAACGGGAACGGGAACGGGAATGTGCGGGGGGAGAAACGGGATCGGGAACGGGACCGGGAACGGGACCGGGAACGGGAATGTGCGGGGGGAGAAACGGGAACGGGAATGTGCGGGGGGAGAAACGAGAACGGGACCGGGAATGTGCGGGGGAGAAACGGGAACGGGAACGGGACCGGGAACGGGAATGGGAACGGGAATGTGCGGTGGGAGAAACGGGAACGGGAACGGGAATGTGCGGGGGGAGAGCGGGAACGGGAACGGGAACGGGAATGTGCGGGGGGAGAGCGGGGACGGGAACGGGAACAGGAATGTGCGGGGGGAGAAACGGAAACGGGAACGGGGCTGTGCTAAATAAATGATGTGGGCGGGATAATTCTATGTAAATGAGGTGGGCGGGGTTAATCTATGTAAATGAGATGGGCGGGTCACTCTATGTAAATGAGGTGGGCTGGGCTGTGTGATGTAAATGAGGTGGGCGTGGCTGTGCTATGTAAATGAGGCGGGTGGTGCTGTGTAATTGTGGGCAGGGCTGTGCTACGTAAATGTGGGCGGGGTTACTCTATGTAAATGAGCTGGGCGGGGCTGTGCCACGTAAATGAGGTGGGTTGTGCTATGTAAA